>NW_027476694.1:0-155801 GCF_051020955.1 Megalopta genalis | reverse complement strand
TAAAATACTTGTGATATACACGATTTATCTTCAAATACAGGCGAAAAAAAAGAGTTGGCTTCAAATCCATGCGAAACATATGATTTAGCTTCAAATAAATGCGAAATAGACGGCATAGCTTCAAATACATGAGAAGCAAATGATTTATCTTCAAATAATTGCGATATAAGTGATATAGATTCAAATGCAGTCGAATCAATCGAGTTAGCTTCAAATAATGCGAAGTAGGAGGCTTATCTTCAAATCCATGCGAATCAAATGGTTTAGCTTCAAATACTTGTGATATACATGATTTAGCTTCAACTGCATGCGAAACAAACGAGTTAGCTTCAAAACCAAGCGAAACACATGATTTAGCTGCAAATCAATGCGAAGTAGAAGGCTTAGCTTCAAATCCATGCGAATCAAACGGTTTAGCTTCAAATACTCGTGATATACATGATTTATCTTCAAATGCAGGCGAAACAAAAGAGTTAGCTTCAAATCCATGCGAAACACATCATTTGCTTCAAATTCATGCGAAACACATGGTTCAGATTCATAGATTCATATTCTTGCGAAACAGATGGTTTAGATTCAGATATTTGTGATAACTTGATCTAGCTTCAACTGCTTGCGAAACAAACATGTTAGCTTCAAATCCAGAGAAACACATGATTTAAATTCAAATCAATGGCAAGTAGAAGGCTTGGCTTCAAATCCATGCGAAACAAATGCTTTAGCTTCAAATACTTTTGATAAACATGATTTAGCTTCAACTGCATGCGAACAAACGAGTTAGCTTCAAATCCATGCTGAAACATATGATTTAGCTCAAATCAATGCTATATAGACGGCTTAGCTTCAAATACATGAGAAGCAAATGATTTATCTCAGATAATTGCGATATAAGTGATATAGATTCAAATGCAGTCGAATCAATCGAGTTAGCTTCAAATTAATGCGAAGTAGGAGGCTTATCTTCAAATCCATGCGAAACAAATTGTTAGCTTTCAAATACTTGTGATATACATGATTGAGCTTCAACTGCATGCGAAACAAACGAGTTAGCTTCAATCCATGCAAAACATGTGATTTAGCTTCAAATCAATGCGCAATAGACGGCTTAGTTTCAAATACATGAGAGCAAATGATTTATCTTCAGTCAATTGCGATATAAGTGATATAGATTCAAATGCAGTCAAATCAATCGAGTTAGCTTCAAATCCATGCGAAACACACGATTTAGCTTCAAATCAATGCGAAGTAGAAGGCTTAGTTTCAAATTCAAACGAAACACATGATTTAGCTTCAAATCAGTACGAAGTAGAAGGCTTAATTTCAAATCCATGAGAATCAAATGGTTTAGCTTAAAATACTTGTGATATACACGATTTATCTTCAAATACAGGCGAAAAAAAAGAGTTGGCTTCAAATCCATGCGAAACATATGATTTAGCTTCAAATAAATGCGAAATAGACGGCATAGCTTCAAATACATGAGAAGCAAATGATTTATCTTCAAATAATTGCGATATAAGTGATATAGATTCAAATGCAGTCGAATCAATCGAGTTAGCTTCAAATTAATGCGAAGTAGGAGGCTTATCTTCAAATCCATGCGAATCAAATGGTTTAGCTTCAAATACTTGTGATATACATGATTTAGCTTCAACTGCATGCGAAACAAACGAGTTAGCTTCAAAACCAAGCGAAACACATGATTTAGCTGCAAATCAATGCGAAGTAGAAGGCTTAGCTTCAAATCCATGCGAATCAAACGGTTTAGCTTCAAATACTCGTGATATACATGATTTATCTTCAAATGCAGGCGAAACAAAAGAGTTAGCTTCAAATCCATGCGAAACACATCATTTGGCTTCAAATTCATGCGAAAACACATGGTTCAGATCATAGATTTTTAGATTCAGATATTTGTGATAAACATGATCTAGCTTCAACTGCTTGCGAAACAAACATGTTAGCTTCAAATCCAAGAGAAACACATGATTTAAATTCAAATCAATGGCAAGTAGAAGACTTGGCTTCAAATCCATGCGAAACAAATGCTTTAGCTTCAAATACTTTTGATAAACATGATTTAGCTTCAACTGCATGCGAAACAAACGAGTTAGCTTCAAATCATGCGAAACATATGATTTAGCTTCAAATCAATGCTATATAGACGGCTTAGCTTCAAATACATGAGAAGCAAATGATTTATCTTCAGATAATTGCGATATAAGTGATATAGATTCAAATGCAGTCGAATCAATCGAGTTAGCTTCAAATTAATGCGAAGTAGGAGGCTTATCTTCAAATCCATGCGAAACAAATTGTTTAGCTTCAAATACTTGTGATATACATGATTGAGCTTCAACTGCATGCGAAACAAACGAGTTAGCTTCAAATCCATGCAAAACATATGATTTAGCTTCAAATCAATGCGCAATAGACGGCTTAGTTTCAAATACATGAGAAGCAAATGATTTATCTTCAGTCAATTGCGATATAAGTGATATAGATTCAAATGCAGTCAATCAATCGAGTTAGCTTCAAATCCATGCGAAACACACGATTTAGCTTCAAATCAATGCGAAGTAGAAGGCTTATCATCAAACCAATGCGAAACAAATGGTTTGGCTTCAAATACTTGTGATATACATGATTTAGCTTTAACTGCATGCGTAACAAACGAGTTAGCTTCTAAACCAAGCGAAACACATCATTTAGCTTCAAATTCATGCGAATCACATAGTTTAGCTCAATATTCATGCGAAACAGATGGTTTATATTCAGGTACTTGAGATATACATGATTTATCCCCAATACAGGCGAAAAAACGAGTTAGCTTCAAATCCAAGCGAAACACATGATTTAACTTCAAGTCAATGCGAAGTTGAAGGCTTTGCTTCAAATCCACGCGATGCGAATGGTTTAGCTTCAAATACTTGTGATATACATGATTTATCTTCAAATACAGGCGAAAAAAACGAGTTAGCTTCAAATCCATGTGAAACATATGATTTAGCTTCAAATAAATGCGAAATAGAAGGCTTAGCTTCAAATTCATGCAATAGAAATGGTTTAGCTTCAAATACTTGTGATATACATGAGTCAGCTTCAACTGCATGCGAAACAAACGAGTTAGCTGCAAAACCAAGCGAAACACATGATTTAGCTTCAAATCAATGCGAAGTAGAAGGCTTAGCTTCAAATTCATGCGATAGAAATGGTTTAGCTTCAAATACTTGTGATATACACGATTTATCTTCAAATACAGGCGAAACAAACGAGTTAGCTTCAAATCCATGCGAAACATATGATTTAGATTCAAATAAATGCGAAATAGACGGCATAGCTTCAAATACATGAGAAGCAAATGATTTATCTTCAGATAATTGCGATATAAGTGATATAGATTCAAATGCAGTCGAATCAATCGAGTTAGCTTCAAATTAATGCGAAGTAGGAGGCTTATCTTCAAATCCATGCGAATCAAATGGTTTAGCTTAAAATACTTGTGATATACATGATTTAGATTCAACTGCATGCGTAACAAACGACTTAGCTTCAAAACCAAGCAAAACACAAGATTTAGCTTCAAATCAATGCGAAGTAGAAGGCTTAGCTTCAAATCCATGCGAATCAAACGGTTTAGCTTCAAATACTCGTGATATACATGATTTATCTTCAAATGCAGGCGAAACAAAAGAGTTAGCTTCAAATCCATGCGAAACACATCATTTGGCTTCAAATTCATGCGAAACACATGGTTTAGATTCATAGATTCATATTCTTGCGAAACAGATGGTTTAGATTCAGATATTTGTGATAAAACATGATCTAGCTTCAACTGCTTGCGAAACAAACGAGTTAGCTTCAAATCCATGCGAAACATATGATTTAGCTTCAAATCAATGCTATATAGACGGCTTAGCTTCAAATACATGAGAAGCAAATGATTTATCTTCAGATAATGCGATATAAGTGATATAGATTCAAATGCAGTCGAATCAATCGAGTTAGCTTCAAATTAATGCGAAGTAGGAGGCTTATCTTCAAATCCATGCGAAACAAATTGTTTAGCTTCAAATACTTGTGATATACATGATTGAGCTTCAACTGCATGCGAAACAAACGAGTTAGCTTCAAATCCATGCAAAACATATGATTTAGCTTCAAATCAATGCGCAATAGACGGCTTAGTTTCAAATACATGAGAAGCAAATGATTTATCTTCAGTCAATTGCGATATAAGTGATATAGATTCAAATGCAGTCAAATCAATCGAGTTAGCTTCAAATCCATGCGAAACACACGATTTAGCTTCAAATCAATGCGAAGTAGAAGGCTTAGTTTCAAATTCAAACGAAACACATGATTTAGCTTCAAATCAGTACGAAGTAGAAGGCTTAATTTCAAATCCATGAGAATCAAATGGTTTAGCTTAAAATACTTGTGATATACACGATTATCTTCAAATACAGGCGAAAAAAAAGAGTTGGCTTCAAATCCATGCGAAACATATGATTTAGCTTCAAATAAATGCGAAATAGACGGCATAGCTTCAAATACATGAGAAGCAAATGATTTATCTTCAAATAATTGCGATATAAGTGATATAGATTCAAATGCAGTCGAATCAATCGAGTTAGCTTCAAATTAATGCGAAGTAGGAGGCTTATCTTCAAATCCATGCGAATCAAATGGTTTAGCTTCAAATACTTGTGATATACATGATTTAGCTTCAACTGCATGCGAAACAAACGAGTTAGCTTCAAAACCAAGCGAAACACATGATTTAGCTGCAAATCAATGCGAAGTAGAAGGCTTAGCTTCAAATCCATGCGAATCAAACGGTTAGCTTCAAATACTCGTGATATACATGATTTATCTTCAAATGCAGGCGAAACAAAAGAGTTAGCTTCAATCCATGCGAAACACATCATTTGGCTTCAAATTCATGCGAAACACATGGTTCAGATTCATAGATTCATATTCTTGCGAAACAGATGGTTTAGATTCAGATATTTGTGATAAACATGATCTAGCGTTCAACTGCTTGCGAAACAAACATGTTAGCTTCAAATCCAAGAGAAACACATGATTTTAAATTCAAATCAATGCAAGTAGAAGGCTTGGCTTCAAATCCATGCGAAACAAATGCTTTAGCTTCAAATACTTTTGATAAACATGATTTAGCTTCAACTGCATGCGAAACAAACGAGTTAGCTTCAAATCCATGCGAAACATATGATTTAGCTTCAAATCAATGCTATATAGACGGCTTAGCTTCAAATACATGAGAAGCAAATGATTTATCTTCAGATAATTGCGATATAAGTGATATAGATTCAAATGCAGTCGAATCAATCGAGTTAGCTTCAAATTAATGCGAAGTAGGAGGCTTATCTTCAAATCCATGCGAAACAAATTGTTTAGCTTCAAATACTTGTGATATACATGATTGAGCTTCAACTGCATGCGAAACAAACGAGTTAGCTTCAAATCCATGCAAAACATGTGATTTAGCTTCAAATCAATGCGCAATAGACGGCTTAGTTTCAAATACATGAGAAGCAAATGATTATCTTCAGTCAATTGCGATATAAGTGATATAGATTCAAATGCAGTCAAATCAATCGAGTTAGCTTCAAATCCATGCGAAACACACGATTTAGCTTCAAATCAATGCGAAGTAGAAGGCTTAGTTCAAATTCAAACGAAACACATGATTTAGCTTCAAATCAGTACGAAGTAGAAGGCTTAATTTCAAATCCATGAGAATCAAATGGTTTAGCTTAAAATACTTGTGATATACACGATTTATCTTCAAATACAGGCGAAAAAAAAGAGTTGGCTTCAAATCCATGCGAAACATATGATTTAGCTTCAAATAAATGCGAAATAGACGGCATAGCTTCAAATACATGAGAAGCAAATGATTTATCTTCAAATAATTGCGATATAAGTGATATAGATTCAAATGCAGTCGAATCAATCGAGTTAGCTTCAAATTAATGCGAAGTAGGAGGCTTATCTTCAAATCCATGCGAATCAAATGGTTTAGCTTCAAATACTTGTGATATACATGATTTAGCTTCAACTGCATGCGAAACAAACGAGTTAGCTTCACAAACCAAGCGAAACCACATGATTTAGCTGCAAATCAATGCGAAGTAGAAGGCTTAGCTTCAAATCCATGCGAATCAAACGTTTAGCTTCAAATACTCGTGATATACATGATTTATCTTCAAATGCAGGCGAAACAAAAGAGTTAGCTTCAAATCCATGCGAAACACATCATTTGGCTTCAAATTCATGCGAAACACATGGTTCAGATTCATAGATTCATATTCTTGCGAAACAGATGGTTAGATTCAGATATTTGTGATAAACATGATCTAGCTTCAACTGCTTGCGAAACAAACATGTTAGCTTCAAATCCAAGAGAAACACATGATTTAAATTCAAATCAATGGCAAGTAGAAGACTTGGCTTCAAATCCATGCGAAACAAATGCTTTAGCTTCAAATACTTTTGATAAACATGATTTAGCTTCAACTGCATGCGAAACAAACGAGTTAGCTTCAAATCCATGCGAAACATATGATTTAGCTTCAAATCAATGCTATATAGACGGCTTAGCTTCAAATACATGAGAAGCAAATGATTTATCTTCAGATAATTGCGATATAAGTGATATAGATTCAAATGCAGTCGAATCAATCGAGTTAGCTTCAAATTAATGCGAAGTAGGAGGCTTATCTTCAAATCCATGCGAAACAAATTGTTTAGCTTCAAATACTTGTGATATACATGATGAGCTTCAACTGCATGCGAAACAAACGAGTTAGCTTCAAATCCATGCAAAACATATGATTTAGCTTCAAATCAATGCGCAATAGACGGCTTAGTTTCAAATACATGAGAAGCAAATGATTTATCTTCAGTCAATTGCGATATAAGTGATATAGATTCAAATGCAGTCAAATCAATCGAGTTAGCTTCAAATCCATGCGAAACACACGATTTAGCTTCAAATCAATGCGAAGTAGAAGGCTTATCATCAAACCAATGCGAAACAAATGGTTTGGCTTCAAATACTTGTGATATACATGATTTAGCTTTAACTGCATGCGTAACAAACGAGTTAGCTTCTAAACCAAGCGAAACACATCATTTAGCTTCAAATTCATGCGAATCACATAGTTTAGCTCAATATTCATGCGAAACAGATGGTTTATATTCAGGTACTTGAGATATACATGATTTATCCCCAAATACAGGCGAAAAAAACGAGTTAGCTTCAAATCCAAGCGAAACACATGATTTAACTTCAAGTCAATGCGAAGTTGAAGGCTTTGCTTCAAATCCACGCGATGCGAATGGTTTAGCTTCAAATTACTTGTGATATACATGATTTATCTTCAAATACAGGCGAAAAAAACGAGTTAGCTTCAAATCCATGTGAAACATATGATTTAGCTTCAAATAAATGCGAAATAGAAGGCTTAGCTTCAAATTCATGCAATAGAAATGGTTTAGCTCATACTTGTGATATACATGAGTCAGCTTCAACTGCATGCGAAACAAACGAGTTAGCTGCAAAACCAAGCGAAACACATGATTTAGCTTCAAATCAATGCGAAGTAGAAGGCTTAGCTTCAAATTCATGCGATAGAAATGGTTTAGCTTCAAATACTTGTGATATACACGATTTATCTTCAAATACAGGCGAAACAAACGAGTTAGCTTCAAATCCATGCGAAACATATGATTTAGATTCAAATAAATGCGAAATAGACGGCATAGCTTCAAATACATGAGAAGCAAATGATTTATCTTCAGATAATTGCGATATAAGTGATATAGATTCAAATGCAGTCGAATCAATCGAGTTAGCTTCAAATTAATGCGAAGTAGGAGGCTTATCTTCAAATCCATGCGAATCAAATGGTTTAGCTTAAAATACTTGTGATATACATGATTTAGATTCAACTGCATGCGTAACCAAACGACTTAGCTTCAAAACCAAGCAAAACACAAGATTTAGCTTCAAATCAATGCCGAAGTAGAAGGCTTAGCTTCAAATTCATGCGAAAGAAATGGTTTAGCTTCAAATACTTGTGATATACATGATTCAGCTTCAACTGCATGCGAAAAAGGCGAGTTAGCTTCAAAACCAAGCAAAACACATGATTTAGATTCAAATCAATGCGAAGTAGAAGGCTTAGCTTCGAATTCATGCGAAACAAATGGTTTAGCTTCAAATACTTGTGATATACATGATTCAGCTTCAAATGCAGGCGAAACAACGAGTTAGCTTCAAATCCATGCGAAAAACGTGATTTAGCTTCAAATCAATGCGAAGTACAAGGCTTATCTTCAAATACGTGAGAAACAAATGATTTATCTTCAGATAATTGCGATGTAAGTGATATAGCTTCAAATGCAGGCGAAACAATCAAGTTAGCTTCCAAACAATGCGAAGTGGAACGCTTAACTTCAAATACATGAGAAACAAATGGTTTAGCTTCAAATACTTGTGATATACATGATTCAGCTTCAACTGCATGCGAAACAAACGAGTTAGCTTCAAAATCAAGGGAAACACATGATTTAGATTCAAATCAATGCGAAATAGAAGGCTTAGCTTCAAATCAATGCGACGTAGAAGGCTTATCATCAAATCAATGCGAAATAAATGGTTTATCTTCAAATACTTGTGATATACCTGATTTAGCTTCAACTGCATGCGAAACAAACGAGTTAGCTTCAAAACCAAGCGAAACAAATGATTTAGCTGCAAATCAATGCGAAGTAGAAGGCTTAGCTTCAAATCCATGTGAATCAAACGGTTTAGCTTCAAATACTCGTGATATACATGATTTATCTTCAAATGCAGGCGAAACAAAAGAGTGAGCTTCAAATCCATGCGAAACAAATGCTTTAGCTTCAAATACTTTGAAAAACATGATTTAGCTTCAACTGCATGCGAAACAAACGAGTTAGCTTCAAATCCATGCGAAACATATGATTTAGCTTCAAATAAATGCGATATAGAGGGCTTAGCTTCAAATACATGAGAAGCAAATGATTTATCTTCAGATAATTGCGATATAAGTGATATAGATTCAAATGCAGCCGAATCAATCGAGTTAGCTTCAAATTAATACGAAGTAGGAGGCTCATCTTCAAATCCATGCGAAACAAACTGTTTAGCTTCAAATACTTGTGATATACATGATTGAGCTTCAACTGCATGCGAAACAAACGAGTTAGCTTCAAATCCATGCGAAACATATGATTTAGCTTCAAATCAATGCGCAATAGACGGCTTAGTTTCAAATACATGAGAAGCAAATGATTTATCTTCAGATAATTGCGATATAAGTGATATAGATTCAAATGCAGTCGAATCAATCGAGTTAGCTTCAAATCCATGCGAAACACACGATTTAGCTTCAAATCAATACGAAGTAGAAGGCTTAGTTTCAATTCAAAACGAAACACATGATTTAGCTTCAAATCAGTACGAAGTAGAAGGCTTAATTTCAAATCCATGCGAATCAAATGGTTTAGGTTAAAATACTTGTGATATACATGATTTAGCTTCAACTGCATGCGAAACAAACGAGTTAGCTTCAAAATCCATGCGAAACACATGATTTAGATTCAAATCAATGCGAAGTACATGGCTTATCTTCAAATACATGAGATACAAATGATTTATCTTCAGATAATTGCGATATAAGTGATATAGCTTCATATGCAGGCGAAACAATCGAGTTAGCTTCAAATCAGTGCGAAATAGACGGCTTAGATTCAAATACATGAGAAGCAAATGATTTATCTCCAGATAATTGCGATATAAGTGATATAGATTCAAATGCAGTCGAATCAATCGTGTTAGCTTCAAATTAATGCGAAGTAAGGAGGCTTATCTTCAAATCCATGCGAAACAAATGGTTTAGCTTCAAATACTTGTGATATACATGATTCAGCTTCAACTGCATGCGAAACAAACTAGTTAGCTTCAAAACCAAGCGAAACACATGATTTAGCTTCAAATCAATGTGAAGTAGAAGGCTTAGCTTCAAATTCATGCGAAACAAAATGGTTTAGCTTCAAATACTTGTGATATACATAATTTAGCTTCAACTGCATGCGAAACAAACGAGTTAGCTTCAAATCCAAGCGAAACACATGATTTATCTTCTAGTCAATGCGAAGTTGAAGGCATTGCTTCAAATCCATGCGAAGCGATTGGTTTAGGTCTAAATACTTGTGATATACATGATTTATCTCCAAGTACAGGCGAAAAAAACGAGTTAGCTTCAAATCCAAGCGAAACATATGATTTAGCTTCAAATAAATGCAAAATAGAAGGCTTAGCTTCAAATTCATGCAATTGAAATGGTTTAGCTTCAAATACTTGTGATATACATGAGTCAGCTTCAACTGCATGCGAAACAAACGAGTTAGCTTCAAATCCAAGCGAAACACATGATTTAACTTCAAGTCAATGCGAAGTTGAAGGCTTTGCTTCAAATGCACGCGATGCGAATGGTTTAGCTTCAAATACTTGTGATATACATGATTTATCATCAAATACAGGCGAAAAAAACGAGTTAGTTTCAAATCCATGCGAAACATATGATTTAGCTTCAAATAAATGCGAAATAGAAGGCTTAGCTTCAAATTCATGCAATAGAAATGGTTTAGCTTCAAATACTTGTGATATACATGAGTCAGCTTCAACTGCATGCGAAACAAACGAGTTAGCTTCAAAACCAAGCGAAACACATGATGTAGTTTCAAATCAATGCGAAGTTGAAGGCTTAGCTTCAAATTCATGCGACGTAGAAGGCTTATCATCAACTCAATGCGAAACATATGGTTTAGCTTCAAATACTTGTGATATACATGATTTAGCTTCAACTGCATGCGAAACAAACGAGTTAGCTTCAAAACCAAGCGAAACACATGATTTAGCTGCAAATCAATGCGAAGTAGAAGGCTTAGCTTCAAATCCATGCGAATCAAACGGTTTAGCTTCAAATACTCGTGATATACATGATTTATCTTCAAATGCAGGCGAAACAAAAGAGTTAGCTTCAAATCCATGCGAAACACATCATTTGGCTTCAAATTCATGCGAAACACATGGTTTAGATTCATAGATTCATATTCTTGCGAAACAGATGGTTTAGATTCAGATATTTGTGATAAACATGATCTAGCTTCAACTGCTTGCGAAACAAACGAGTTAGCTTCAAATCCATGCGAAACATATGATTTAGCTTCAAATCAATGCTATATAGACGGCTTAGCTTCAAATACATGAGAAGCAAATGATTTATCTTCAGATAATTGCGATATAAGTGATATAGATTCAAATGCAGTCGAATCAATCGAGTTAGCTTCAAATTAATGCGAAGTAGGAGGCTTATCTTCAAATCCATGCGAAACAAATTGTTTAGCTTCAAATACTTGTGATATACATGATTGAGCTTCAACTGCATGCGAAACAAACGAGTTAGCTTCAAATCCATGCAAAACATATGATTTAGCTTCAAATCAATGCGCAATAGACGGCTTAGTTTCAAATACATGAGAAGCAAATGATTTATCTTCAGTCAATTGCGATATAAGTGATATAGATTCAAATGCAGTCAAATCAATCGAGTTAGCTTCAAATCCATGCGAAACACACGATTTAGCTTCAAATCAATGCGAAGTAGAAGGCTTAGTTTCAAATTCAAACGAAACACATGATTTAGCTTCAAATCAGTACGAAGTAGAAGGCATAATTTCAAATCCATGAGAATCAAATGGTTTAGCTTAAAATACTTGTGATATACACGATTTATCTTCAAATACAGGCGAAAAAAAAGAGTTGGCTTCAAATCCATGCGAAACATATGATTTAGCTTCAAATAAATGCGAAATAGACGGCATAGCTTCAAATACATGAGAAGCAAATGATTTATCTTCAAATAATTGCGATATAAGTGATATAGATTCAAATGCAGTCGAATCAATCGAGTTAGCTTCAAATTAATGCGAAGTAGGAGGCTTATCTTCAAATCCATGCGAATCAAATGGTTTAGCTTCAAATACTTGTGATATACATGATTTAGCTTCAACTGCATGCGAAACAAACGAGTTAGCTTCAAAACCAAGCGAAACACATGATTTAGCTGCAAATCAATGCGAAGTAGAAGGCTTAGCTTCAAATCCATGCGAATCAAACGGTTTAGCTTCAAATACTCGTGATATACATGATTTATCTTCAAATGCAGGCGAAACAAAAGAGTTAGCTTCAAATCCATGCGAAACACATCATTTGGCTTCAAATTCATGCGAAACACATGGTTCAGATTCATAGATTCATATTCTTGCGAAACAGATGGTTTAGATTCAGATATTTGTGATAAACATGATCTAGCTTCAACTGCTTGCGAAACAAACATGTTAGCTTCAAATCCAAGAGAAACACATGATTAAATTCAAATCAATGGCAAGTAGAAGGCTTGGCTTCAAATCCATGCGAAACAAATGCTTTAGCTTCAAATACTTTTGATAAACATGATTTAGCTTCAACTGCATGCGAAACAAACGAGTTAGCTTCAAATCCATGCGAAACATATGATTTAGCTTCAAATCAATGCTATATAGACGGCTTAGCTTCAAATACATGAGAAGCAAATGATTTATCTTCAGATAATTGCGATATAAGTGATATAGATTCAAATGCAGTCGAATCAATCGAGTTAGCTTCAAATTAATGCGAAGTAGGAGGCTTATCTTCAAATCCATGCGAAACAAATTGTTTAGCTTCAAATACTTGTGATATACATGATTGAGCTTCAACTGCATGCGAAACAAACGAGTTAGCTTCAAATCCATGCAAAACATGTGATTTAGCTTCAAATCAATGCGCAATAGACGGCTTAGTTTCAAATACATGAGAAGCAAATGATTTATCTTCAGTCAATTGCGATATAAGTGATATAGATTCAAATGCAGTCAAATCAATCGAGTTAGCTTCAAATCCATGCGAAACACACGATTTAGCTTCAAATCAATGCGAAGTAGAAGGCTTAGTTTCAAATTCAAACGAAACACATGATTTAGCTTCAAATCAGTACGAAGTAGAAGGCTTAATTTCAAATCCATGAGAATCAAATGGTTTAGCTTAAAATACTTGTGATATACACGATTTATCTTCAAATACAGGCGAAAAAAAAGAGTTGGCTTCAAATCCATGCGAAACATATGATTTAGCTTCAAATAAATGCGAAATAGACGGCATAGCTTCAAATACATGAGAAGCAAATGATTTATCTTCAAATAATTGCGATATAAGTGATATAGATTCAAATGCAGTCGAATCAATCGAGTTAGCTTCAAATTAATGCGAAGTAGGAGGCTTATCTTCAAATCCATGCGAATCAAATGGTTTAGCTTCAAATACTTGTGATATACATGATTTAGCTTCAACTGCATGCGAAACAAACGAGTTAGCTTCAAAACCAAGCGAAACACATGATTTAGCTGCAAATCAATGCGAAGTAGAAGGCTTAGCTTCAAATCCATGCGAATCAAACGGTTTAGCTTCAAATACTCGTGATATACATGATTTATCTTCAAATGCAGGCGAAACAAAAGAGTTAGCTTCAAATCCATGCGAAACACATCATTTGGCTTCAAATTCATGCGAAACACATGGTTCAGATTCATAGATTCATATTCTTGCGAAACAGATGGTTTAGATTCAGATATTTGTGATAAACATGATCTAGCTTCAACTGCTTGCGAAACAAACATGTTAGCTTCAAATCCAAGAGAAACACATGATTTAAATTCAAATCAATGGCAAGTAGAAGACTTGGCTTCAAATCCATGCGAAACAAATGCTTTAGCTTCAAATACTTTGATAAACATGATTTAGCTTCAACTGCATGCGAAACAAACGAGTTAGCTTCAAATCCATGCGAAACATATGATTTAGCTTCAAATCAATGCTATATAGACGGCTTAGCTTCAAATACATGAGAAGCAAATGATTTATCTTCAGATAATTGCGATATAAGTGATATAGATTCAAATGCAGTCGAATCAATCGAGTTAGCTTCAAATTAATGCGAAGTAGGAGGCTTATCTTCAAATCCATGCGAAACAAATTGTTTAGCTTCAAATACTTGTGATATACATGATTGAGCTTCAACTGCATGCGAAACAAACGAGTTAGCTTCAAATCCATGCAAAACATATGATTTAGCTTCAAATCAATGCGCAATAGACGGCTTAGTTTCAAATACATGAGAAGCAAATGATTTATCTTCAGTCAATTGCGATATAAGTGATATAGATTCAAATGCAGTCAAATCAATCGAGTTAGCTTCAAATCCATGCGAAACACACGATTTAGCTTCAAATCAATGCGAAGTAGAAGGCTTAGTTTCAAATTCAAACGAAACACATGATTTAGCTTCAAATCAGTACGAAGTAGAAGGCTTAATTTCAAATCCATGAGAATCAAATGGTTTAGCTTAAAATACTTGTGATATACACGATTTATCTTCAAATACAGGCGAAAAAAAAGAGTTGGCTTCAAATCCATGCGAAACATATGATTTAGCTTCAAATAAATGCGAAATAGACGGCATAGCTTCAAATACATGAGAAGCAAATGATTTATCTTCAAATAATTGCGATATAAGTGATATAGATTCAAATGCAGTCGAATCAATCGAGTTAGCTTCAAATTAATGCGAAGTAGGAGGCTTATCTTCAAATCCATGCGAATCAAATGGTTTAGCTTCAAATACTTGTGATATACATGATTTAGCTTCAACTGCATGCGAAACAAACGAGTTAGCTTCAAAACCAAGCGAAACACATGATTTAGCTGCAAATCAATGCGAAGTAGAAGGCTTAGCTTCAAATCCATGCGAATCAAACGGTTTAGCTTCAAATACTCGTGATATACATGATTTATCTTCAAATGCAGGCGAAACAAAAGAGTTAGCTTCAAATCCATGCGAAACACATCATTTGGCTTCAAATTCATGCGAAACACATGGTTCAGATTCATAGATTCATATTCTTGCGAAACAGATGGTTTAGATTCAGATATTTGTGATAAACATGATCTAGCTTCAACTGCTTGCGAAACAAACATGTTAGCTTCAAATCCAAGAGAAACACATGATTTAAATTCAAATCAATGGCAAGTAGAAGGCTTGGCTTCAAATCCATGCGAAACAAATGCTTTAGCTTCAAATACTTTTAATAAACATGATTTAGCTTCAACTGCATGCGAAACAAACGAGTTAGCTTCAAATCCATGCGAAACATATGATTTAGCTTCAAATCAATGCTATATAGACGGCTTAGCTTCAAATACATGAGAAGCAAATGATTTATCTTCAGATAATTGCGATATAAGTGATATAGATTCAAATGCAGTCGAATCAATCGAGTTAGCTTCAAATTAATGCGAAGTAGGAGGCTTATCTTCAAATCCATGCGAAACAAATTGTTTAGCTTCAAATACTTGTGATATACATGATTGAGCTTCAACTGCATGCGAAACAAACGAGTTAGCTTCAAATCCATGCAAAACATATGATTCAGCTTCAAATCAATGCGCAATAGACGGCTTAGTTTCAAATACATGAGAAGCAAATGATTTATCTTCAGTCAATTGCGATATAAGTGATATAGATTCAAATGCAGTCAAATCAATCGAGTTAGCTTCAAATCCATGCGAAACACACGATTTAGCTTCAAATCAATGCGAAGTAGAAGGCTTAGTTTCAAATTCAAACGAAACACATGATTTAGCTTCAAATCAGTACGAAGTAGAAGGCTTAATTTCAAATCCATGAGAATCAAATGGTTTAGCTTAAATACTTGTGATATACACGATTTATCTTCAAATACAGGCGAAACAAACGAGTTGGCTTCAAATCCATGCGAAACATATGATTTAGCTTCAATAAATGCGAAATAGACGGCATAGCTTCAAATACATGAGAAGCAAATGATTTATCTTCAAATAATTGCGATATAAGTGATATAGATACAAATGCAGTCGAATCAATCGAGTTAGCTTCAAATTAATGCGAAGTAGGAGGCTTATCTTCAAATCCATGCGAATCAAATGGTTTAGCTTCAAATACTTGTGATATACATGATTTAACTTCAAATGCAGGCGAAACAAACGAGTTAGATTCAAATCCATACCATACACACGATTTAGATTTAAATCAATGCTACGTAGAAGGCTTATCTTCAAATCCATTCGAAACAAATGGTTTAGCTTCAAATACTTGCGATATAAATGAAACAGCTTCAAATGAAGACGAAACAAACGAGTTAGTTTCAAATCCAAGCGAAACACATGATTTAGCTTCAAATCAATGCGAAGTAGAATGCTTAGCTTCAAATTCATGCGATAGAAATGGATTAGCTTCAAATACTTGTGATATACACGATTTATCTTCAAATACAGGCGAAACAAACGAGTTAGCTTCAAATCCATGCGAAACATATGATTTAGCTTCAAATAAATGCGAAATAGACGGCATAGCTTCAAATACACGAGAAGCAAATGGTTTTGCTACAAATACTTGTGATATACATGATTTAGCTTCAAATCTATGCGAAATAGAAGGCTGATCATCGAATCCATGCGAAACAAATAGTTTAGCTTCAAATAGTTGTGATATACGTGATTTAGCTTCAAATGTATGCGAAACAAACGAGTTAGCTTCAAATCCATGCGAAGCACATGATTTAGCTTCAAATCAATGCGAATCACATGGTTTAGCTTAATACTCATGCGAAACACATGGTTTAACTTAATATTCATGCGAAACAGATTGTTCAGCTTCAAATACTTGTGATATACATGATTGAGCTTCAACTGCAAGTGAAACAAACGTGTTACCTTCAAATCCAAGCGAAACATATGATTTAGCTTCAAATCAATGCGAAGTAGAAGGCTTAGCTTCAAATCCATGCGAAACGGATGACTGAGCTTCAAATACTTGCGATTATACGTGATATAACTTCGAATGCAGGCGAAACAAACGAGTTAGCTCCAAATCCAAGCGAAACACATGATTTAGCTTCAAATCAATGCGAAGTAGAAGGCTTAGCTTCAAATCCAAGCGAAACACATGGTTTAGCTTAATTTTCACGAGAATCAAATGGTTCAGCTTCAAATACTTGTGATATACATGATTTAGCATCAACGGCATGCGAACAAACGAGTTAGCTTCAAATCCATGCGAAGCACATGATTTAGCATCAAATCAATGCGAAGTAGAAGGCTTAACTTCAAATCCATGCGAAACAAATGGTTTTGATACAAATACTTGTGATATACATGATTTAGCTTCAACTGCATGCGAAACAAACAAGTTAGCTTCAAATCCATGCGAAACACATGATTTAGCTTCAAATCAAAGCGAAGTAGAAGGCTTAGCTTCAAATCCATGCGAAACAAATGGTTTTTCTACAAATACTTGTGATATACATGATTTAGCTTCAAATCTATGCGAAATAGAAGGCTGATCATCGAATCCATGCGAAACAAATAGTTTAGCTTCAAATAGTTTGATATACGTGATTTAGCTTCAAATGTGTGCGAAACAAACGAGTTAGCTTCAAATCCATGCGAAGCACATGATTTAGCTTCAAATCAATGCGAATCACATGGTTTAGCTTAATACTCATGCGAAACACATGGTTTAACTTAATATTCATGCGAAACAAATTGTTCAGCTTCAAATACTTGTGATATACATGATTTAGCTTCAACTGCATCCGAAATAACCGAATTAGCTTCAAATCCAAGCGAAACACAGGATTTAGCTTCAAATCAATGCGAACTAGAAGCCTTAGCTTCAAATCCATGCGAAACGAATGATTGAACTTCAAATACTTGCGAATGTAAGAGATATAGCTTCGAATTCAAGCAAAACAAACGAGTTAGATTCAAATTCATGCGAAACACATGATTTAGCTTCAATTCAATGCGAAGTAGAAGGCTTAGTTTCAATTCCAAGCGAAAGACATGATTTAGCTTCAAATCAATGCGAAGTAGAAGGCTTAGCTTCAAATCCATGCGAAACAAATGGTTTTGCTACAAATACTTGTGATATACATGATTTAGCTTCAAATCTATGCGAAATAGAAGGCTGATCATCGAATCCATGCGAAACAAATAGGTTAGCTTCAAATAATTGTGATATACGTGATTTAGCTTGAAATGTATGCGAAACAAACGAGTTAGCTTCAAATCCAAGCGAAAACATGATTTAGCTTCAACTCAATGCGAAGTAGAAGGCTTTGTTTCAAATCCATGCGAATCAAATGGTTTTGCTTCAAATACTGGTGATATACATGATTTAGCTTCAAATGTATGCGAAACAAACGAGTTAGCTCCAAATCCAAGCGAAACATATGATTTAGCTTCAAATCAATGCGAAGTAGAAGGCTTAGCTTCAAATCCAAGCGAAACAAATGGTTTTGATACAAATATTTGTGATATACATGATTTAGCTTCAACTGCATGCGAAACAAACAAGTTAGCTTCAAATCCATGCGAAACACATGATTTAGCTTCAAATCAAAGCGAAGTAGAAGGCTTAGCTTCAAATCCATGCGAAACAAATGGTTTTGCTACAAATACTTGTGATATACATGATTTAGCTTCAAATCTATGCGAAATAGAAGGCTGATCATCGAATCCATGCGAAACAAATTGTTTAGCTTCAAATAGTTTGATATATGTGATTTAGCTTCAAATGTATGCGAAACAAACGAGTTAGCTTCAAATCCATGCGAAGCACATGATTTAGCTTCAAATCAATGCGAATCACATGGTTTAGCTTAATACTCATGCGAAACACATGGTTTAACTTAATATTCATGCGAAACAAATTGTTCAGCTTCAAATACTTGTGATATACATGATTTAGCTTCAACTGCATCCGAAATAACCGAATTAGCTTCAAATCCAAGCGAAACACATGATTTAGCTTCAAATCAATGCGAACTAGAAGCCTTAGCTTCAAATCCATGCGAAACGAGTGATTGAACTTCAAATACTTGCGAATGTAAGAGATATAGCTTCGAATTCAAGCAAAACAAACGAGTTAGATTCAAATTCATGCGAAACACATGATTTAGCTTCAATTCAATTGCGAAGTAGAAGGCTTAGCTTCAAATCCAAGCGAAAGACATGATTTAGCTTCAAATCAATGCGAAGTAGAAGGCTTAGTTTCAAATCCAAGCGAAAGACATGATTTAGCTTCAAATCAATGCGAAGTAGAAGGCTTAGCTTCAAATCCATGCGAAACGGATGACTTGGCTTCAAATACTTGCGATTATACGTGATATAACTTCGAATGCAGGCCAAACAAACGAGTTAGCTTCAAATCCATACCAAACAAAGTTTTAGCTTCCAATCAATGCGAAGTAGAAGGCTTAGTTTCAAATCCAAGCCTAACACATGATTTAGCTTCAAATCAATGCGAAGTAGAAGGCTTAGCTTCAAATCCAAGCGAAACAAATGGTTTTGATACAAATATTTGTGATATACATGATTTAGCTTCAACTGCATGCGAAACAAACAAGTTAGCTTCAAATCCATGCGAAACACATGATTTAGCTTCAAATCAAAGCGAAGTAGAAGGCTTAGCTTCAAATCCATGCGAAACAAATGGTTTTGCTACAAATACTTGTGATATACATGATTTAGCTTCAAATCTATGCGAAATAGAAGGCTGATCATCGAATCCATGCGAAACAATTGTTTAGCTTCAAATAGTTTGATATACGTGATTTAGCTTCAAATGTATGCGAAACAAACGAGTTAGCTTCAATCCATGCGAAGCACATGATTTAGCTTCAAATCAATGCGAATCACATGGTTTAGCTAATACTCATGCGAAACACATGGTTTAACTTAATATTCATGCGAAACAAATTGTTCAGCTTCAAATACTTGTGATATACATGATTTAGCTTAAACTGCATCCGAAATAACCGAATTAGCTTCAAATCCAAGCGAAACACATGATTTAGCTTCAAATCAATGCGAACTAGAAGCCTTAGCTTCAAATCCATGCGAAACGAGTGATTGAACTTCAAATACTTGCGAATGTAAGAGATATAGCTTCGAATTCAAGCAAAACAAACGAGTTAGATTCAAATTCATGCGAAACACATGATTTAGCTTCAATTCAATTGCGAAGTAGAAGGCTTAGCTTCAAATCCAAGCGAAAGACATGATTTAGCTTCAAATCAATGCGAAGTAGAAGGCTTAGCTTCAAATCCATGCGAAACGGATGACTTGGCTTCAAATACTTGAGATTATACGTGATATAACTTCGAATGCAGGCCAAACAAACGAGTTAGCTTCAAATCCATACCAAACAAAGTTTTAGCTTCCAATCAATGCGAAGTAGAAGGCTTAGTTTCAAATCCAAGCCTAACACATGATTTAGCTTCAAATCAATGCGAAGTAGAAGGCTAGCTTCAAATCCAAGCGAAACACATGGTTTAGCTTAATTTTCACGAGAATCAAATGGTTCAGCTTCAAATACTTGTGATATACATGATTTAGCTTCAACTGCATGCGAAACAAACGAGTGAGCTTCAAATACAAGCGAAACACATGCTTTAGCTTCAAATCAATGCGAAGTAGAGGGCTTAGCTTCAAATCCATGCGAATCAAATGGATTAGCTTCAAATACTTGTGATATACATGATTTAGCTTGAACAGCATGCGAGACAAACGAGTTAGCTTCAAATGCAAGCGAAACACACGATTTAGCTTCAAATTAATGCGAAGTAGAAGGTTTATCTTCAAATCCATGCGAAACAAATGGTTTAGCTTCAAATACTTGCGATATAAATGAAACAGCTTCAAATGAAGACGAAACAAACGAGTTAGCTTCAAATCCATGCCATACACACGATTAAGATTTAAATCAATGCGAAGTAGAAGGCTTAGCTTCAAATCAATCCGAAACAAATGGCTTAGCTTCAAATGCTTGTGATATACACGATTTAGCTTCAACTGCATGCGAACAAACGAGTTAGCTTCAAATCCATGCGATTCACATGATTTAGCTTCGAATCAGTGCGAAGTAGAAGACTTATCTTCGAAACCATGCAAAACAATTGGTTTAGCTTCAAATACTTGCGAATATAAGTGATATAGCTTCAAATCCATGCGAAACAAATGACTTAGCTTCAAATTCATGCGAATGTAAGAGATATAGCTTCGAATGCAAGCAAAACAAACGAGTTAGATTCAAATTCATGCGAAACACATGATTTAGCTTCAATTCAATGGGAAGTAGAAGGCTTAGTTTCAAATCCAAGCGAAAAACATGATTTAGCTTCAAATCAATACGAAGTAGAAGGCTTTGTTTCAAATCCATGCGAATCAAATGGTTTTGCTTCAATTACTTGTGATATACATGATTTAGCTTCAAATGTATGTGAAACAAACGAGATAGCTCCAAATCCAAGCGAAACACATGATTTAGATTCAAATCAATGCGAAGTAGAAGGCTTAGCTTCAAATTCAAGCGAAACAAATGGATTAGCTTAATTTTCACGAGAATCAAATGGTTCAGCTTCAAATACTTGTGATATACATGATTTAGCATCAACTGCATTCGAAACAATCGAGTTAGCTTCAAATCCAAGCGAACACATGATTTAGCTTCACATCAATGCGAAGTGGAAGGCTTAGCTTCAAATACATGAGGAACAAATGGTTTAGGTTCAAATACTTGTAAAATACATGTTTTAGAATCAACTGCAGGCGAATCAAACGAGTTGGCTTCAAATCCATGCGAAACACACGATTTAGCCTCAAATTCATTACAAAAACATGGTTTAGCTTAATACTCATGCGAAACACATGGCTTAACTTAGTATTCATTCGAAACAAATTGTTCAGCTTCAAATACTTGTGATATACATGATTGAGCTTTAACTGCAAGTGAAACAAACGTGTTACCTTCAAATCCAAGCGAAACATATGATTTAGCTTCAAATCATGCGAAGTAGAAGGCTTAGCTTCAAATCCATGCGAAACGGATGACTGGGCTTCAAATACTTGCGATTATACGTGATATAACTTCGAATGCAGGCGAAACAACCGTGTTAGCTTCAAAGCCATACCAAACACAAGATTTAGCTTCCAATCAATGCGAAGTAGAAGGCTCAGTTTCAAATCCAAGCGAAACACATGATTTAGCTTCAAATCAATGCGAAGTAGAAGGCTTAGCTTCAATCCAAGCGAAACACATCATTTAGCTTCAAATCAATACGAAGTAGAAGGTTTAGCTTCAAATTCATGCGAAACGAATGATTAACCTTCAAATACTTGCGAATATAAGTGATATAGCTTCAAATGCAGGCGAAACAAACGAGATACTTCAAATACATGCGAAACGGTTGATTTAGTTCAAATCAATGCGAAATAGAAGTCTTAGCTGCAAATCCATGCGACACAAATGATTTAGCTTCAAATACTTGCGAATATAAGTGATATAGCTCAAATGCAGGCGAAACAAACGAGTTAGCTTCAAATCCATGTGAAACACATCATTTAGCTGCAAATTCATGCGAAACACATGGTTTAGCTTAATATTCGTGCGAAACACATGGTTTAGCTTAATATTCATGCGAATCAAATGGTTCAGCTTCAAATACTTGTGATATACTTGGTTTAGCTTCATCTGCGTGCGAAACTAACGTGTTACCTTCAAATACAATCCAAACACATGATTTAGCTTCAAATCAGTGCGACGTAGAAGTCTTAGCTTCAAATCAATGCGAAACAAAAGGTTTAGCTTCAAATACTTGTGATATACATGATTTAGCTTCTACTGCAGGCGAAACAAACGAGTTGGCCTCAAATACAAGCGAATACATGGTTCAGCTTCAAATCAATACGAAGTAGGGGGCTTAGATACAAATCCATGAGAAACGAATGATTTATCTACAAATACTGGCGAATGTAAGTGATATTGGTTCAAATGCAGGAGAAACAAATGAGTTAGCTTCAAATCCGAGCGAAACACTTGATTTAGCTTCAAATCTATGCGAAGTAGAAGGCTTAGCTTGAAATCCATGCGAAACGGATGACTGGGCTTCAAATACTTGCGATTATACGTGATATAACTTCGAATGCAGGCGAAACAACCGAGTTAGCATCAAATCCATACCAAACACAAGATTTAGCTTCCAATCAATGCGAAGTAGAAGGCTTAGTTTCAAATCCAAGCGAAACACATGATTTAGCTTCAAATCAATGCGAAGTAGAAGGCTTAGTTTCAAATCCAAGCGAAACACATGATTTAGCTTAATTTTCACGAGAATCAAATGGTTCAGCTTCAAATACTTGTGATATACATGATTTAGCATCAACTGCATTCGAAACAATCGAGTTAGCTTCAAATCCAAGCAAACACATGATTTAGCTTCACATCAATGCGAAGTGGACGGCTTAGCTTCAAATACATGAGGAACAAATGGTTTAGGTTCAAATACTTGTAAAATACATGATTTAGAATCAACTGCAGGCGAAACAAACGAGTTGGCTTCAAATCCATGCGAAACACATGATTTAGCTTGAAATTCATTACAAAAACATGGTTTAGCTTAATACTCATGCGAAACACATGGTTTAACTTAGTATTCATGCGAAACAAATTGTTCAGCTTCAAATACTTGTGATATACATGATTGAGCTTCAACTGCAAGTGAAACAAACGTATTACCTTCAAATCCAAGCGAAACACATGGTTTAGCTTAATTTTCACGAGAATCAAATGGTTCAGCTTCAAATACTTGTGATATACATGATTTAGCATCAACTGCATTCGAAACAATCGAGTTAGCTTCAAATCCAAGCGAAACACATGATTTAGCTTCACATCAATGCGAAGTGGAAGGCTTAGCTTCAAATACATGAGAAACAAATGGTTTAGGTTCAAATACTTGTAAAATACATGATTTAGAATCAACTGCAGGCGAAACAAACGAGTTGGCTTCAAATCCATGCGAAACACATGATTTAGCTTCAAATTCATTACAAAAACATGGTTTAGCTTAATACTCATGCGAAACACATGGTTTAACTTAGTATTCATGCGAAACAAATTGTTCAGCTTCAAATACTTGTGATATACATGATTGAGATTCAACTGCAAGTGAAACAAACGTGTTACTTTCAAATCCAAGCGAAACATATGATTTAGCTTCAAATCAATGCGAAGTAGATGGCTTAGCTTCAGATCCATGCGAAACGGATGACTGAGCTTCAAATACTTGCGATTATACGTGGTATAACTTCGAATGCAGGCGAAACAACCGAGTTAGCTTCAAATCCATACCAAACACAAGATTTAGCTTCCAATCAATGCGAAGTAGAAGGCTTAGTTTCAAATCCAAGCCTAACACATGATTTAGCTTCAAATCAATGCGAAGTAGAAGGCTTAGCTTCAAATCCAAGCGAAACACATGGTTTAGCTTAATTTTCACGAGAATCAAATGGTTCAGCTTCAAATACTTGTGATATACATGATTTAGCATCAACGGCATGCGAAACAAACGAGTTAGCTTCAAATCCATGCGAAACGCATGATTTATCTTCAAATCAATGCCAAGTAGAAGGCTTAGCTTCAAATCCATGCGAAACAAATGGTTTTGATACAAATACTTGTGATATACATGATTTAGCTTCAACTGCACGCGAAACAAACAAGTTAGCTTCAAATCCATGCGGAACACATGATTTAGCTTCAAATCAAAGCGAAGTAGAAGGCTTAGCTTCAAATCCATGCGAAACAAATGGTTTTGCTACAAATACTTGTGATATACATGATTTAGCTTCAAATCTATGCGAAATAGAAGGCTGATCATCGAATCCATGCGAAACAAATAGTTTAGCTTCAAATAGTTGTGATATACGTGATTTAGCTTCAAATGTATGCGAAACAAACGAGTTTGCTTCAAATCCATGCGAAGCACATGATTTAGCTTCAAATCAATGCGAATCACATGGTTTAGCTTAATACTCATGCGAAACACATGGTTTAACTTAATATTCATGCGAAACAAATTGTTCAGCTTCAAATACTTGTGATATACATGATTTAGCATCAACTGCATCCGAAATAACCGAATTAGCTTCAAATCCAAGCGAAACACATGATTTAGCTTCAAATCAATGCGAACTAGAAGCCTTAGCTTCAAATCCATGCGAAACGAATGATTGAATTTCAAATACTTGCGAATGTAAGAGATATAGCTTCGAATGCAAGCAAAACAAACGAGTTAGATTCAAATTCATGCGAAACACATGATTTAGCTTCAATTCAATGGGAAGTAGAAGGCTTAGTTTCAAATCCAAGCGAAAAACATGATTTAGCTTCAAATCAATGCGAAGTAGAAGGCTTTGTTTCAAATCCATGCGAATCAAATGGTTTTGCTTCAATTACTTGTGATATACATGATTTAGCTTCAAATGTATGCGAAACAAACGAGATAGCTCCAAATCCAAGCGAAACACATGATTTAGCTTCAAATCAATGCGAAGTAGAAGGCTTAGCTTCAAATCCAAGCGAAACACGTGGTTTAGCTTAATTTTCACGAGAATCAAATGGTTCAGCTTCAAATACTTGTGATATACATGATTTAGCATCAACTGCATTCGAAACAATCGAGTTAGCTTCAAATCCAAGCGAAACACATGATTTAGCTTCACATCAATGCAAAGTGGAAGGCTTAGCTTCAAATACATGAGGAACAAATGGTTTAGGTTCAAATACTTGTAAAATACATGATTTAGAATCAACTGCAGGCGAATCAAACGAGTTGGCTTCAAATCCATGCGAAACACATGAGTTAGCTTCAAATCCGAGCGAAACACATGATTTAGCTTCAAATCAATACGAAGTAGAAGGCTTAGCTTCAAATCCATGCGAAACGGATGACTGGGCTTCAAATACTTGCGATTATACGTGATATAACTTCGAATGCAGGCGAAACAACCGAGTTAGCTTCAAATCCATACCAAACACAAGATTTAGCTTCCAATCAATGCGAAGTAGAAGGCTTAGTTTCAAATCCAAGCGAAACACATGATTTAGCTTCAAATCAATGCGAAGTAGACGGCTTAGTTTCAAATCCAAGCGAAACACATGATTTAGCTACAAATCAATGCGATGTAGAAGGCTTAGCTTCAAATCCAAGCGAAACACGTGGTTTAGCTTAATTTTCACGAGAATCAAACGGTTCAGCTTCAAATACTTGTGATATACATGATTTAGCATCACCTGCATTCGAAACAATCGAGTTAGCTTCAAATCCAAGCGAAACACATGATTTAGCTGCAAATCAATGCGAAGTAGAAGGCTTAGCATCAAATCCATGCGAAACGGATGACTGAGCTTCAAATACTTGCGATTATACGTGATATAACTTCGAATGCAGGCGAAACAAACGAGTTAGCTTCAAATCCATACCAAACACAAGTTTTAGCTTCCAATCAATGCGAAGTAGAAGGCTTAGTTGCAAATCCAAGCCTAACACATGATTTAGCTTCAAATCAATGCGAAGTAGAAGGCTTAGCTTCAAATCCAAGCGAAACACATGGTTTAGCTTAATTTTCACGAGAATCAAATGGTTCAGCTTCAAATACTTGTGATATACATGATTTAGCATCAACGGCATGCGAAACAAACGAGTTAGCTTCAAATCCATGCGAAACGCATGATTTATCTTCAAATCAATGCCAAGTAGAAGGCTTAGCTTCAAATCCATGCGAAACAAATGGTTTTGATACAAATACTTGTTATATACATGATTTAGCTTCAACTGCATGCGAAACAAACAAGTTAGCTTCAAATCCATGCGGAACACATGATTTAGCTTCAAATCAAAGCGAAGTAGAAGGCTTAGCTTCAAATCCATGCGAAACAAATGGTTTTGCTACAAATACTTGTGATATACATGATTTAGCTTCAAATCTATGCGAAATAGAAGGCTGATCATCGAATCCATGCGAAACAAATAGTTTAGCTTCAAATAGTTGTGATATACGTGATTTAGCTTCAAATGTATGCGAAACAAACGAGTTAGCTTCAAATCCATGCGAAGCACATGATTTAGCTTCAAATCAATGCGAATCACATGGTTTAGCTTAATACTCATGCGAAACACATGGTTTAACTTAATATTCATGCGAAACAAATTGTTCAGCTTCAAATACTTGTGATATACATGATTTAGCTTCAACTGCATTCAAAATAACCGTATTAGCTTCAAATCCAAGCGAAACACATGATTTAGCTTCAAAACAATGCGAAGTAGAAGGCTTAGCTTCAAATCCAAGCGAAACATATGGTTTAGCTTAATTTTCACGAGAATCAAATGGTTCAGCTTCAAATACTTGTGATATACATGATTTAGCATCAACTGCATTCGAAACAATCGAGTTAGCTTCAAATCCAAGCGAAACACATGATTTAGCTTCACATCAATGCGAAGTGGAAGGCTTAGCTTCAAATACATGAGGAACAAATGCTTTAGGTTCAAATAATTGTAAAATACATGATTTAGAATCAACTGCAGGCGAAACAAACGAGTTGGCTTCAAATTCATGCGAAACACATGATTTAGCTTCAAATTCATTACAAAAACATGGTTTAGCTTAATACTCATGCGAAACACATGGTTTAACTTAGTATTCATGCGAAACAAATTGTTCAGCTTCAAATACTTGTGATATACATGATTTAGCTTCAACTGCAAGTGAAACAAACGTGTTACCTTCAAATCCAAGCGAAACATATGATTTAGCTTCAAATCAATGCGAAGTAGAAGGCTTAGCATCAAATCCATGCGAAACAAATGGTTTTGATACAAATACTTGTGATATACATGATTTAGCTTCAAATCTATGCGAAATAGAAGGCCGATCATCGAATCCATGCGAAACAAATAGTTTAGCTTCAAATAATTGTGATATACGTGATTTAGCTTCAAATGTATGCGAAACAAACGAGTTAGCTTCAAATCCAAGCGAAACACATGATTTTGCTTCAAATCAATGCGAAGTAGAAGGCTTAGCTTCAAATCCATGCGAAACGGATGATTGAACTTCAAATACTTGCGAATGTAAGAGATATAGCTTCGAATTCAAGCAAAACAAACGAGTTAGATTCCAATTCATGCGAAACACATGATTTAGCTTCAATTCAATGCGAAGTAGAAGGCTTAGTTTCAAATCCAAGCGAAAAACATGATTTAGCTTCAAGTCAATGCGAAGTAGAAGGCTTTGTTTCAAATCCATGCGAATCAAATGGTTTTGCTTCAAATACTTGTGATATACATGATTTAGCTTCAAATGTATGCGAAACAAACGAGTTAGCTCCAAATCCAAGCGAAACACATGATTTAGCTTCAAATCAATGCGAAGTAAAAGGCTTAGCTTCAAATCCAAGCGAAACACATGGTTTAGCTTAATTTTCACGAGAATCAAATGGCTCAGCTTCAAATACTTGTGATATACATGATTTAGCATCAACGGCATGCGAAACAAACGAGTTAGCTTCAAATCCATGCGAAGCACATGATTTAGCATCAAATCAATGCGAAGTAGAAGGCTTAGTTTCAAATCCAAGCGAATAACATGATTTAGCTTCAAATCAGTGCGAAGTAGAAGGCTTTGTTTCAAATCCATGCGAATCAAATGGTTTTGGTTCAATTACTTGTGATATACATGATTTAGCTTCAAATGTATGCGAAACAAACGAGATAGCTCCAAATCCAAGCGAAACACATGATTTAGCTTCAAATCAATGCGAAGTAGAAGGCTTAGCTTCAAATCCATGCGAAACGGATGACTGGGCTTCAAATACTTGCGATTATACGTGATATAACTTCGAATGCAGGCGAAACAAACGAGTTAGCTTCAAATACATGTGAAACACATCATTTAGCTGCAAATTCATGCGAAACACATGGTTTAGCTTAATATTCGTGCGAAACACATGGTTTAGCTTAATATTCATGCGAATCAAATGGTTCAGCTTCAAATACTTGTGATATACTTGGTTTAGCTTCATCTGCGTGCGAAACTAACGTGTTACCTTCAAATCCAAACCAAACACATGATTTAGCTTCAAGTCAGTGCGACGTAGAAGTCTTAGCTACAAATCAATGCGAAACAATAGGTTTAGCTTCAAATACTTGTGATATACATGATTTAGCTTCTACTGCAGGCGAAACAAACGAGTTGGCCTCAAATACAAGCGAATACATGGTTCAGCTTCAAATCAATACGAAGTTGGGGGCTTAGATACAAATCCATGAGAAACGAATGATTTATCTGCAAATACTGGCGAATATAAGTGATATTGGTTCAAATGCAGGAGAAACAAATGAGTTAGCTCCAAATCCGAGCGAAACACATGATTAGGATCCAAATCAATGCGAAGTAGAAGGTTTAGCTTCAAATCCATGCGAAACGGATGACTGGGCTTCAAATACTTGCGATTATACGTGATATAACTTCGAATGCAGGCGAAACAACCGAGTTAGCTTCAAATCCATACCAAACACAAGATTTAGCTTCCAATCAATGCGAAGTAGAAGGCTTAGTTTGAAATCCAAGCGAAACACATGATTTAGCTTCAAATCAATGCGAAGTAGAAGGCTTAGTTTAAAATCCAAGCGAAACACATGATTTAGCTTCAAATCAATGCGAAGTAGAAATTACTGTGATACACATGATTTAGCATCAACTGCAGGCGAAACATACGAGTTAGCTTCAAATCCAAGCGAAACACGCGATTTAGATTCAAATTCATCCGAAACACATGGTTTAGCTTAATATTCATGCGAAACAGATGGTTTTGATTCAGATACTTGTGATAAACAAGATGAAGCTTCAACTGCATGCGAAATAAACGAGTTAGCTTCAAATGCAAGCGAAAGACACGATTTAGCTTCAAATTATTGCGAAGTAGGACGCTTAGCTTCAAATTCATGCAAAACGAATGGTTTAGCTTCAAATACTTGTGAATATAAGTGATATAGCTTCAAATGCAGACGAAACAGACGAGTTAGCTTCAAATCAATTCGAATCACATGATTTAGCTTCAAATCAATGCGAAGTAGAAGACTTATCTTCGAAACCATGCAAAACAATTGGTTTAGCTTCAAATACTTGCGAATATAAGTGATATAGCTTCAAATCCATGCGAAACAAATGACTTAGCTTCAAATTCATGCGAAACACATGGTTTAGCTTAATATTCATGGGAAACAGATGGTTTAGATTCAGATACTTGTGATAAACATAATTTAGCTTTAATTGCATACGAAACAAACGAGTTAGATTCAAATCCAAGCGAAACACATAATTTAGCTTCAAAATCAAGCGAAGTAGAATGCTTAGCTTCAAATCCATGCGAAACGCATGATTTAGCTTCAAATAATTTTTTTATACACGATTTGGCGTCATCTGCATTAATAATGAAACAAGTTAGCTTCAAATCCAAGCGAAACACATGATTTAGCTTCAAATCATTGCGAAGTAGAAGGCTTAGCTTCAAATCGATATGAAACACATGATTTAGCTTGAAATCAATGCGAAGTAGAAGGCTTTGCTTAAAATCTATGTGAAACAAATGGTTTAGCTTCAAATACTTGTGATATAAATCATTTACCTTCAAATGCAGGCGAAACGGACAAGTTAGCTTCAAATTCATGCGAAACACATCGTTTAGATTCATATTCATGCGAAGCACATGCTTTAACTTAATATTCATGCGAAACTAATTGTTCAGCTTCAAGTACTTGTGATATACATGATTGAGCTTCAACTGCATGTGAAACAAACGTGTTAACTACAAATCCAAGCGAAACTCATGATTTAGCTTCAAATCAATGCGAAGTAGAAGGGTTAGCATCAAATCCAAGTGAATCACATGATTTAGATTCAAATCAATGCGAAGTAGAAGGCTTAGATTCAAATCCATGCGAAACTAATGGTTTATCTTCAAATACTTGTTATATACATGATTTAGCTTGAACAGCATGCGAGACGAACGAGTTAGCTTCAAATCCAAACGAAACACGTGATTTAGATTCAAATTCATCCGAAACACATGGTTTAGCTTAATATTCATGCGAAACATATGGTTTAGATTCAGATACTTGTGATAAACATGATGAAGCTTCAACTGCATGCGAAACAAACGAGTTAGCTTCAAATGCATGCGAAAGACACGATTTAGCTTCAAATTATTGCGAAGTAGGACGCTTAGCTTCAAATTCATGCAAAACGAATGGTTTAGCTTCAAATACTTGTGAATATAAGTGATATAGCTTCAAATGCAGACGAAACAGACGAGTTAGCTTCAAATCAATTCGAATCACATGATTTAGCTTCAAATCAATGCGAAGTAGAAGACTTATCTTCGAAACCATGCAAAACAATTGGTTTAGCTTCAAATACTTGCGAATATATGTGATATAGCTTCAAATCCATGCGAAACAAATGACTTAGCTTCAAATTCATGCGAAACACATGGTTTAGCTTAATATTCATGGGAAACAGATGGTTTAGATTCAGATACTTGTGATAAACATAATTTAGCTTTAATTGCATACGAAACAAACGAGTTAGATTCTAATCCAAGCGAAACACATAATTTAGCTTCAAAATCAAGCGAAGTAGAATGCTTAGCTTCAAATCCATGCGAAACGCATGATTTAGCTTCAAATACTTTTTTTTATACACGATTTGGCGTCATCTGCATGAATAATCAAACAAGTTAGCTTCAAATCCAAGCGAAACACATGATTTAGCTTCAAATCATTGCGAAGTAGAAGGCTTAGCTTCAAATTCATGCGAAACGAATGATTGACCGTCAAATACTTGCGAATATGAGTGATATAGCTTCAAATGCAGGCGAAACAAACGAGTTAGCTTCGAATACATGCGAAACGCATGATTTAGATTCAAATCAATGCGAAATAGAAGTCTTAGATTCAAATCCATGCGAAAGAAATGGTTTAGCTTCAAATACTTGTGATATAAGTGATATAGCTTCAAATGTAGGCGAAACAATCGAGTTAGCTTCAAATCAATGCAAAGTAGGAGGCTTATCTTCAAATCCATTCTAATCATATGAATTAGCTTCTAATACTTGTAATATACTTTATTTAGCTTCAACTGCATGCGAAACAAACGAGTTAGCTACAAATTCAAGCGCGACACATGGCTTAGCTTCAAATACTTGTGATATACATGATTTAGCTTCAACTGCATGCGAAACAAACAAGTCAGCTTCAAATCCAAGCGAAACTCATGATTTATCATGGAAAAATGCAAGCGAAATGATCGAGTTAGCTTCAAATAAATGCGAAACACATGATTTAGCTTCAAATTCATGGGAAGTAGAAGACTTATCATCGAAACCATGCGAAACAAATGGTTTTATCTTCAAATAATTTTGATATAAATGATTTAGCTTTAAATTCATGCGGAACTCATCGTTTAGATTCATATTCATGCGAAGCCCATGGTTTAACTTAATATTCATGCGAAACAAATTGTGCAGCTTCAAATACTCGTGATATACATGACTGAGCTTCAACTGCATGTGAAACAAACGTGTTACCTTCAAACCCAAGCGAAACACATGATTTAGCTTCACATCAATGCGAAGTAGAAGGGTTAGCATCAAATCCAAGTGGATCGCATGATTTAGATTCAAATCAATGCGAAGTAGAAGGCTTAGCTTCAAATTCATGCGAAACGAATGATTGACCGTCAAATACTTGCGAATATAAGTGATTTAGCTTCAAATGCAGGCGAAACAAACGAGTTAGCTTCAAATACATGCGAAACACACGATTTAGCTTAAAATCAATACGAAGTAGAAGGCTTATCTTCGAAACCATGCGATACGAATGACTGAGCTTCAAATACTTGCGATTATACGTGGTATAACTTCGAATGTAGGTGAAACAAACGAGTTAGCTTCAAATCCAAGCGAAACACATGGTTTAGCTTCAAATCAAAGCGAAGTAGAAGGCTTCTCCTCAAATCCATGTGAATCACATAACTAGATTCAAATCCATGCGAAGTAGAAGGATTAGCTTCAAATACATGAGAAGCAAATGGTTCAGCTTCAAATACTTGTGTTATACTTGGTTTAGCTTCATCTGCGTCCGAAACTAACGTGTTACTTTCAAATCCAAACCAAACACATGATTTAGCTTCAGATCAGTGCGACGTAGAAGTCTTAGCTTCAAATCAATGCGAAACAAATGGTTTAGCTTCAAATACTTGTGATATACATGATTTAGCTTCAACTGCAGGCGAAACAAACGACTTGGCTTCAAATCCAAGCGAATACATGATTTAGCTTCAAATCAATACGAAGTAGGTGGCTTAGATTCAAATCCATGCGAAACGAATGATTTATCTTCAAATACTGGCGAATATAAGTGATATAGCTTCAAATGCAGGCGAAACAAACGAGCTAGTTTCAAATCCACGCGGAACACATGATTTAGCTTCACATCAAAGCGAAGTAGAAGGCTTAGCTTCAAATCCATGCGAAACAAATGGTTTTGCTTCAAATACTTGTGATATACATGATTTAGCGTCAACTGCATGCGATACAAACGCGTTCGATTCAAATCCAAGCGAAACACATGATTAAGCTTCCAATTAATGCGAAGTAGATGGCTTTGCTTCAAATTCATGCGAAACGAATGATTGACCTTCAAATACTTGCGAATATAAGTGATATAGCTTCAAATGCATGCGAAACAAACGAGTTAGCTTCAAATTCATGCGAAACGCATGATGTAGCTTCAAATCAATGCGAAGTAGAAGGCTTAGCTTCAAATCCATGCGACACATATGAATTAGCTTCAAATACTTGCGATTATACGTGATATAACTTCGAATGCAGGCGAAACACACGAGTTTGCTTTACATCCATGCGAAACACATGATTTAGATTCAAATCAATGCGAAGACGTAGGCTTAGCATCAAACCCATGCGACACAAATGATTTAGCTTCAAATACTTGCGAATGTAAGTGATATAGCCTCGAATACATGCGAAACAAACGAGTTATCTTCAAATCCAAGCGAAACACATGATTTAGTTGCAAATCAGTGCGAAGTAGTAGGCTTAGCTTCATTTCCATGCGAAGCAAATGGTTTAGCTTCAAATACTTGTAGTATACAGTATTTAGCTTCAACTGCATTCGAATCAAACGAGTTTGCTTCAAATCCAAGTGTAACACATGATTTAGCTTCAAATCAATGCGAAGTGGTAGGCTTAGATTCACATACATGAGAAACAAATGGTTCAGCTTCAAATACTTGTGATATACATGATTTAGTTTCAACTGCATGCCAAAAAAACGAGTGAGGTTCAATTCCATGCGAAACACATGATTTACCTCCAAATCAATGCGATATAGAAGGCTGCTTTTCGAATCCATGCGAAACAAATGGTTTAGCTTCAAATTCTTGCGAATCACATGGTGTAGCTTCAAATCCTTGCGATACAAATGGTTTAGCTTCAAATACTTGTTTATACATGATTAAGCTTCAACTGCATGGGAAACGAACGAGTTAGCATCAAATCCATGCGTAACACATGATTTGCTTCAAATCAATGCGAAGTGGTAGGCTTAGCTTCACATACATGAGAAACAAATGTTTTAGATCCAAATAATTGTGGTATACATGATTTGGCTTCAGCTGCGTGGGAAACAAACGAGTTATCTTGAAATCCAAGCGAAGCACATGATTTAGCTTCAAATCAATGCGAAGTTGAAGGCTTAGCTTCAAATACATGCGAAGGGAATGATTAAGTTTCAAATACTTGCGAATAGAAGTGTTATAGCTTCAACTGCATGCGAAACAAACGAGTTAGCTTCAAATCAATGCGAAACAAATGGTTTAGCTTCAAATACTTATGATATACATGATTTAGCTTCAACTGCATGCGAAACAAACGAGTTATCTTGAAATCCAAGCGAAGCACATGATTTAGCTTCAAATTCTCACAAATCACATGGTTCAGCTTCAAATTCTTGCGATACAAATGGTTTAGCTTCAAATACTTGTTTATACATGATTAAGCTTCAACTGCATGCGAAACGAACGAGTTCGCATCAAATCCATGCGTAACACATGATTTAGCTTCAAATCAATGCGAAATGGTAGGCTTAGATTCACATACATGAGAAACAAATGGTTCAGCTTCAAATACTTGTGGTATACATGATTTAGCTTCAACTGCATGCGAAAGAAACGTGATAGCTTTAAATCCATGCGAAACACATGATTTATCTCCAAATCAATGCGAAGTAGAAGGCTTAGCTTGAACTCCATGCGAAACGAATGATTTAGCTTCAAATACTTGCGACCATAAGTGATATAGATTCAACTGCATGCGAAACAAACGAGTTAGCTTCAAATCCAAGCGAAACACATGACTTAGCTTCAAATTCTTGCGAATCACATGGTGTAGCTTCAAATCCTTGCGATACAAATGGTTTAGATTCAAATACTTGTTTATACATGATTAAGCTTTAACTGCATGCGAAACGAACGAGTTAGCATCAAATCCATGCGTAACACATGATTTAGCATCAAATCAATGCGAAGTGGTAGGCTTAGCTTCACATACATGAGAAACAAATGTTTTAGCTCCAAATACTTGTGGTATACATGATTTGGCTTCAGCTGCGTGAGAAACAAACGAGTTATCTTGAAATCCAAGCGAAGCACATGATTTAGCTTCAAATCAATGCGAAGTTGAAGGCTTAGCTTCAAATACATGCGAAGGGAATGATTAAGTTTCAAATACTTGCGAATAGAAGTGTTATAGCTTCAAATTCATGCGAAACAAACGAGTTAGCTTCAAATCCATGCGAAACAAACGAGTTAGCTTCAAATACATGAGAAACACTTGATTTAGCTTCAAATCAATGCGATATAGAAGGCTGATTTTCGAATCGATGCGAAACAAATGGTTTAGCTTCAAATACTAGTGATATACATGATTTAGCTTCAACTGCATGCGAAAGAAACGTGATAGCTTTAAATCCATGCGAAACACATGATTTAGCTCCAAATCAATGCGAAGCAGAAGGCTTATCTTCAAATTCTAGCGAAACAAATGGTTTAGCTTCAAATACCTGTGATATACATGAGTTAGCTTCAACTGCATGCGAAACAAACGAGTTAGCTTCAAATCCAAGCGAAACACATGATTTATCTTCAAATACATGCGAAACACGTGATTTATCTTCAAATCAATGCGAAGTAGAAGGCTTAGCTTCAAATCCATGCGAACCGAATGATTTAGCAGCAAATACTTGCGAATATAAGTGATATAGCTGCAACTGCATGCGAAACAAACGAGTTAGCTTCAAATCCAAGCGAAACACATTATTTATCTTCAAATAAATGCAAAGTAGAAGGCTTACCTTCAAATCCATGCGAACCGAATGATTTGGCAGCAAATACTTGCGAATATAAGTGATATAGCTAAAACTGCATGCGAAACAAACGAGTTAGCTTCAAATCCAAGCGAAACACATGATTTAGCTTCAAATTCATGCGAAGTAGATGGCTTAGCATCAAATCCATGCGAAACAAATGGTTTAGCTTCAAATACTTGCGATATAAGTGATATAGATTCAAATGCAGGCGAAACAAACGAGTTAGCCTCAAACTCATGCTACTCACGTGAATCAGCTTCAAATCAATGAGAAGTAGAAGGCTTAGTTTCAAATCCATGCGAAACACATGATTTAGCTTCAAATCCATGTGAAAAACATGATTTATCTACAAATTCATGCGAAACACTTGGTTTAGCTTAATATTCATGCGAAACACATGGTTTAGCTTAATATTCATGAGAATCATATGGTTCCGCTTCAAATACTTGTGATATACATGATTTAGCATCAACTGCATGCGAAACAAACGAGTTAGCTTCAAATCCATGCGAAACGCATGATTTAGCTTCAGATCAATGCGTAGTAAAAGGCTTAGCTTCAAATCCATGCGACACAAACGATTTAGCTTCAAATACTTGCGAATTTAAGTGATATAGCTTCAAATGCAGGTGAATCAAACGATTTTAATTCAAATCCATGCAAAACACATGATTTAGATTCAAATCAATGCGCAGTAGAAGGCTTAGGTTCAAATCCATGCGAAACAAATGGTTCAGCTTCAAATAATTGTGATATACATGATTTAGCTTCAACTGCATGCGAATCAAACGAGTTGGCTTTAGCCTTGAAATCAATGCGAAGTAGAACGCTTAGCTTCAAATCCATGCGAATAAAATGGTTTAGCTTCACATACTTGTTATATACATGATTTAGCTTCAACTGCATGAGAAACCAACGGGCTGGCTTCAAATTCATGCGAAACACATGATTTACCTTCAAATCAATGCGAAGTAGAAGGCTTAGCTTCAAATCCATGCGAATTAAATGGTTTAGCTTCACATACTTGTGATATACATGATGTAGCTTCAAATGCAGGCGAAACAATCGAGTTAGATTCAAATCCATGCGAAACACATGATTTAGCTTCAAATTCATTCGAAACACATGGTTTAGCTTAATATTCATGCGAAACAATTGTTCAGCTTCAAATATATGTGATATACATCATTTAGATTCAACTGCATTCGAAACAAACGTGTTAGCTACAAATCCAAGCGAAACACATGATTTAGCTTCAAATCAATACGAAGTAGGTGGCATAGCTTCAAATCCACGCGAAACGAATGATTTATCTTCAAATACTGGCGAATATAAGTGATATTGGTTCAAATGCAGGCGAAACAAACGAGTTATCTTCAAACCAATGCGAAACACGTGACTTGGCATCAAATAAATGCGATGTAGAAGGCTTAGCTTCAAATCCATGCCAAACAAATGGTTCAGCTTCAAATAATTGTGATATACATGATTTAGCTTCAACTGCAGGCGATACGAACGAGTTGACTTCAAAACCAAGCGAACACATGATTTAGCTTCAAATCAATACGAAGTAGGAGGCTTAGCTTCAAATCCATGCGAAACGAATGATTTATCTTCAAATACTGGCGAATATAAGTGATATTGGTTAAAATGCAGACGAAACAAACGAGGTATTTTCAAATCAATGCGAAACACGTGATTTAGCATAAAATAAATGCGAAGTAGAAGGCTGAGCTTCAAATCCATGCGAAACAAATGGTTCAGCTTCAAATAATTGTGATATACATGATTCAGCTTCAACTGCAGGCGAAACAAACGAGTTGGCTTCAAATCCAAGCGAATACATGATTTAGCTTCAAATCAATACGAAGGAGGAGGCTTAGCTTCAAATCCATGCGAAACGAATGATTTATCTTCAAATACTGGAGAATATAAGTGATATTGGTTCAAATGCCGGCGAAACAAACGAGTTAGCTTCAAATCCAAGCGAAACACATGATTTAGCTTCAAATCAATGCGCAGTAGAAGGCTTAGCTTCAAATTCACGCGAAACAATTGGTTCAGCTTCAAATAATTGTGATATACATGATTTAGCTTCAACTGCATGCGAATCAAACGAGTTGGCTTCAAACCCAAGCGAATACATGATATAGCCTTGAAATCAATGCGAAGTAGAACGCTTAGCTTCAAATCCATGCGAAACAATGGTTCAGCTTCAAATAATTGTGATATACATGATTCAGCTTCAAATGCAGGCGAAACAAACGAGTTAGCTCCAAATCCAGGCGAAACACATGATTTAGCTTCAAATCAATGCGAAATAGAAGACCTAGATTCAAATCCATGCGAAACAAATGATTTAGCTTCAAATTCTTGCGATATATGTGATATAGATTCAAATGCAGGCGAAACAGACGAGTTAGCGCCAAAGCCATGCGAAACACATGATTTAGCTTCAATTTCATGCCGAACACATGGATTGGCTTAATACTCATGCGAAACAAATGGTGCAGCTTCAGATACTTGTGATATACATGATATAGGTTCAACTGCATGCGAAACAATCTAGTTAGCTTTAAATACAAGCGAAATACATGATTTAGATTCAAATCAATGCGAAGTAGAAGGCTTAGTTTCAAATCCATGCGAAACACATGGTTTAGCTTCAAATACGTGTGATATACATGATTAAGTTTCAAATGAAGGCGAAACAAACGAGTTATCTTCAAATCGATACGGAACACATGATTTAGCTTCAAAACATGCGAAGTAGAAGGTTTATCTTCGAAACCATGCGAAACAAATGGTTTAGCTACAAATTCTTCTGATATACATGATTTAGCTTCAAATAAATGCGAAGCAGAAGGCTTAGCTTCTGGTACATGAGAAACAAATGATTTACCTTCAGATAATTGCAATGTAAGTGATATAGATTCAAATGCATGCGAAACAATCGAGTTAGCTTCAAATCAATGCGAAGTGAAAATCTTAGCTCCAAATCCATGCGAAACAAATGGTTCAGCTACAAATACTTGTGATATACATGATTTAGCATCAACTGCATGCGATACAAACGAGTTAGCTTCAAATCCATGCGAAACACATGATTTAGCTTCAAATCAATGCGAAGTGGAAGGCTTAGCTCCAAATCCATGCGAATCAAATGGTTTAGCTTCAAATCCAAGAGAAACACATGATTTAGCATCAAATCAATGCGAAGTAAAAGGCTTCGCTTCAAATCCATGCGAAACAAATAGTTTAGCTTCAAATACTTCTTTTATACATGATTTAGTTACAACTGCATGCGAACAAACGAGTTAGCCTCAAACCCATGCGACACACGTGATTCAGCTTCAAATCAATGAGAAGTAGAAGGCTTAGCTTCAAATCCATGCGAAACGAATGATTAACCTTCAAATACTTGCGAATATAAGAGATATAGCTTCAAATGCAGGCGAAACAAACGAGTTAGCTTCAAATCCATGCGAAACACATGATTTAGCTTCAAATCAGTGCGAAATAGAAGACTTAGCTCCAAATACATGCGAAACAAATGATTTAGCTTCAAATTCTTGCGATATATGTGATATAGATTCAAATGCTGGCGACACAAACGAGTTAGCTTCAAATCCTTGCGAAACACATGATTTAGCTCAAATTCATGCGGAACACATGGTTTAGCTTAATATTCATGCGAAACAAATGGTGCAGTTTCAGATACTTGTGATATACATTATATAGGTTCAACTGCATGCGAAACAATCTAGTTAGCTTCAAATCAAGCGAAATACATGATTTAGATTCAAATCACTGCGATAGAAGTGATATAGCTTCAAATGCGGGCGAAACAAACGAGTCAGCTTCAAATCCATGTGAAACACATGATTTATCTTCCAATTCATGCAAAACACTTGGTCTAGCTTAATATTCATGCGAAACACATGGTCTAGCTTAATATTCATGAGAATCAAATGGTTCAGCTTAAAATACTTGTGATATACATGATTTAGCATCAACTGCATGCGAAACAAACGAGTGAGCTTCAAATTCAAGCGTAACGTATGATTTAGTTTCAAATCAATGCGAAGCCGATGGCTTAGCATCAAATCCATGCGACACAAATGATTTAGCTTCAAATACTTGCGAATATAAGTGATATAGCTTCAAATGCAGGACAAACACACGAGTTAGCTTCAAATTCATGCGAAACGCATGATGTAGCTTCAAATCAATGCGAAGTAGAAGGCTTAGCTTCAAATCCATGCGACACAGATGATTTAGCTTCAAATACTTGCGCTTATACGTGATATAATTTCGAATGCAGGCGAAACACACGAGTTTGCTTTACATCCATGCGAAACACATGATTTAGATTCAAATCAATGCGAAGCCGTAGGCTTAGCATCAAATCCATGCGACACAAATGATTTAGCTTCAAATACTTGCGAATATAAGTGACATAGCTTCAAATGCAGACGAAACACTCGAATTAGCTTTAAATCCATGCGACACACTTGATATAGCTTGAAATCAATGCGAAGTAGAAGGCTTAGATTTATGGATTTGTGTGGCATCAAATCCATGCCACACAAATTATTTAGATTCATATACTTGCGACATAAGTGACATAGATTCAACTGCATGCTAAACAAACGAGTTATCTTCAAATCCATCCGAAACACATTATTTATCTTCAAATCAATGCGAAGTAGAAGGATTAGCATCAAATCCGTGCGATACACATTATTTAGATTCATATACTTGCGATATAAGTGATATAGCTATAAATGCAGGCGAAACAAACGAGTGACCTTCAAATCCAAGCGAAACACATGATTCTGCTTCAAATCAATGCGAAGTAGATGGCTTAGATTCAAATCCATGCGAAACGAATGGTTTAGCTTCAAATACTTGCGATATAAGTGATATAGCTTCAAATGCATGCGAAACAAATGAGTTAGCTTCAAATCAATGCCAAGCAGAAGGCTTATCTTCAAATTCTTGCGAAACAAATGGTTTAGCTTCAAATACTTGTGATATACATGAGTTAGCTTCAACTTCATGCTAAACAAACGAGTTATCTTCAAATCAATGCGAAACACATGATTCAGCTTCAAATCAATGCGAAGTAGAAGGATTAGCATCAAATCCATGCGACACAGATTATTTAGATTCATATACTTGCGATATAAGTGATATAGCTTCAAATGCAGGCGAAACAAACGAGTGAACTTCAAATCCAAGCGGAACACATGATTCAGCTTCAAATCAATGCGAAGTAGATGGCTTAGCTTCAAATCCATGCGAAACAAATGGTTTAGCTTCAAATACTTGCTGTTGAGGACTCATCAGATGGATGACGGAGATCCTCTGAATATTGCACTTGGTGCCGACTAACTCGAAGGACCACCCACTGTAGTCGGACTAAATGAAATGCTAGTACTCTATTTGTAACACGCAACCTAACCGTTATGCGTATCTCTCTATGTCTTCTGTTCTGTTCTGTCTGAAAGTCTAAGGTGTCCTCTTCTGAAGCTCTAAAAATGTTCTGTACTTTTCTGATGTTCTGTGCTTTCTGTCTGTCTGTTCCGTGTTTTCTGTCCCCTAGAGGATCGGAGTCATGCCTAATATCACCTCGGTCCTCCCTACTTCTCTTTACCTAGTGCGGGCGGCAAGGAATTACGGTCCAATCACTGCAATCCCAAATCTAGTGAGACTGCCCCAAAACGGTGGGCCGGGAGTTAGGAGGGAGAGTGGCAAAATAACTCCTGCTAGACATCCCGCGCTGATGGGCCTACGTGCCCGAACAATGCCAGACCCAACCGTAATTGACTGGACCGTAATCAAGGACCAGGAGACGTTATGAAGGTGCTGCATGTGCCCGGGAACGGCCCGGGCCAGACCCATACCGTCTGGGTACCCAAGCACATGGCCCCTGCCATAAATCGTGGCCACTTGGCCGGAACATACCGCCCACCTTGAACATGCATCGCATGTTCAACTATGTCTATATTTGTTAACCCATATAAGTGTAAGCTTATGATTTGATTACAATCTACGTATTCTGTGTGAATATTACAATATTTACAATGATCGAAATTTACACTATACATAGTTGCGCTACACCTCGTGTGACATTTCTAAGTGATCTAAAGGTATTATACACAATTTTGTCACGGGTCGTTTAATTGTTCCGGTTCACGTTCTGACTGTTGCGACACGAATCACTCCATCTGTACCAGGGTGTACCTGAACGATTCTTCCCATGCTCCACTGTAACGGGGGTAGATTGTCCTCCTTGATGATTACCAAGGAATCCACGGCTAATTTCGACGTGGTGGAATGCTGCCATTTGTGTCGTTGCTGTAACTGTTGTATACCTTCCCGCTGCCACCTTTGCCAGAAATGCTGGACCATTTGCTGGATTAGCTGGTATCTGTTGAGTCGAGTGACCTTGATATCTCGTAGGTCATCAGATGGCAGTGTTGTAAGGGCAGTACCAATTAAAAAATGCCCAGGAGTCAAAGGGTTTAGATCTGTGGGATCTGAGGATAATGGTGAAAGTGGACGTGAATTTAAACTGGATTCTATTTGCGTCAGTAACGTATATAGCTCTTCGAACGTGAGCCTCTGATCTCCTATAACGCGTGTGAGGTGGTATTTAGCAGATTTGACCGCTCCCTCCCACAATCCACCAAAGTGTGGAGAGTGCGCAGGAATTAATCGCCATTCGATGGATTCCTGTCTTAGTGCGTTTGCAATTTTTTCGTTGTGTTGTTTGTCCTTAATTAAGATATTTAGCTCAACTAGCTCATTCCGCGCCCCAATGAAGTTTGTACCGTTATCGGATATTATACAATGACATCGTCCCCGTCGGGCAATAAAACGCCGGAAACAGTTTATGAAAGCGTCGGTACTCAAGCCGGTAGCTAATTCTAAATGTACGGCCTTCGTAACGAAACATACAAAAATGCATAGGTATGCCTTGACTGTTACCTTGCTTCTCGTTCTTTCCTTTGTAAAAAATGGGCCTGCGTAATCGACTCCACAGGTAAAAAAACGTCGCACTGGGGTGACTCTCGACGCAGGTAATTGACCCATCTGATAGGTTTGACTCAATGGGTTTGTTTTAAAGCACCTTACACATTTCCGTATGTTTCGTTTTACATTATGTTTTGCTGAGACTAAACAATACCTTGTTTGTAATGACGTTAAAACAGCCTGACATCCCGCATGCATTAACCTGTGATGTTCGCATTTGATTATTAAATCCGTTAGCGGATGCTTTGGTGGCAATATGATCGGATGTTTTTGATCGTAGTCTATGGGTGCGTTGGATAGTCTTCCGCCCACCCTGAGTAGTCCGCCATTGTCCAGAAATACATTTAGGGACCGTAGCGCACTGGAATTTGGAAGTGCTTGTTGCGTTTGTACTAATCTGATCTCTGTCGAAAATGCCTGCCTTTGCGCAAGTAATTCCAAACGTGTTCTCGCTGCATTGATTTCTATTGTTGTCAATGAACCCGTTATTAGCGAACCTGATGCGTCACCTTCTAATTTTTTAACTCGATTTCTCATAAATTTGGCAAATCTGAGACAGTATGCTATGCTTCTGAGTAATCGCGTATAGGTTGAAAATATCCTGACAATGCTACTCTCTGCAGTCGATATAGTCAACATAACCGGTTTCCTTTCCTTCTCTTCCGGAACGTCGATAGGGTTATCTAACGCGCTAGGCCATAGACTTGAGCTCTGACGTAACCAGGTGGGACCGTCCCACCAAATGGTTGTGTTCTGTAATGTACCTGGTTTTGTGCCTCGCGAAATTAAATCTGCCGGGTTGTCTTCAGAGGCTACATGTCTCCAACTATCACTTGACGTTAAACCTTGAATTTGCGATACTCTATTGGCTACGAAGGTTTTCCATTTGTTTGGGGAGCATCGAAGCCAGGCGAGGGTGATCGTCGAATCTGTCCACAGGTATTCCTTAAACCTTACTGTGTCTAATGCTATTCTAACTTTGCTTACTACATTTGCTAGTAATAATGCACCGCATAATTCTAATCTCGGTAATGAAATGGTTTTGAGCGGTGCGACTCTGGACTTTGCACACAATAAGCGCGTTACCCAACTACCTGACAGATCCCTAGAGCGCAGGTAAACACAAGCCCCGTACGCCTTCTCGGACGCGTCTGAAAACCCGTGCAGTTCTATATCATCTAAACACTCAGAAATTGCACATCGCGAGATGTTCATTGCTCCTACCTTGCTAATATCTTGGCGGTATTGGAGCCATTGACTATGCAGGTTCTGCGGTATTGATTGATCCCAACCTATCTGAGTCTGCCATAGTTGTTGTAGGATCAATTTTGCGACTATTACAATGGGGGATATTAGACCTAACGGGTCAAAAATTTGAGCTATTTCAGAAAGAATAGTACGTTTTGTGACACGCTGGTTCTGTGGGGATTCTACTCTAAACATTAAGTGGTCGGTCGTCGGTGACCACAAGAGGCCTAACGTTTTTGGGTCTTTATCTACGGCGATTTCGCGATTTCTCTCTGTACTGTCTGTTGCTGTAACTGTCGGGCAATTGCTTGCCCATTTACGAAGGTCCATACCTGCTTGTGATAGAATTTGCGTCAGCTCCCTTTTCAGCGTTTCTATTTCCTTTTTCTGTTTGAGCCCCAGTTAATAAATCGTCTACGTAAAAATCATTGATTATAACCTTACTGCTCGTCGGAAATGTGTGAGCACAGGTCAGTCCAATTTCGTGCAGAGTACGAGTCGCTAGGAAAGGAGCGGATGCTGTATCATAAGTTACTGTGTTTAACTCGTACTCTTGGACTGGGAGATGGGGCTGTGCTCGCCACAAAAGTCTTTGATACTTCCTATCTGCTGGATGAACTAAAATTTGTCGATACATTTTAGCAATATCGGTCGACAGGACGTACCGATTATATCGAAAACGAATTAAAATGGAAATTAAATCGCTTTGAACTGTAGGGCCCACTAATTGGATGTCGTTCAATGCAAGGTCTGATGAGGATTTTGCTGATCCATCGAACACAACACGAAGCTTCGTTGTCGTGCTGCCTTCCTTGAATACAGCGTGGTGGGGAAGTTAGTAGGCGGATTGCTCGTGTGTACCTTCTACAATGCGCGACATATGCCCTAACGTCTCATATTCTGACATGAATTCTGTATACTGCTGACTTTTTTCTGGATATCTTGCTAACCACCTTTCTAACGATTATAACCGCCGTTCAGCTTGCGCTCGCGAAGTACCTAATTCATTTGCGTTGGATTTAAACGGTATTCTAACGATATATCTACCGTCCGTGTCTCGTCTTATGGTTTCCCTAAAATGTGCCTCGCATTCATCGATTAACCTAGTATCGCTTGGGGTTAGTTCCTCTATGTCCCAAAACCTCTCTAATTGAGATTGTAGGTCATTGAGTGTGGCTAAACAACACTTATTGTCTTGTGATAATTTCTTGTCTGCCCAGGTAGGAGTGCCTCCCAAAACCCAACCGAGTTGGGTCTTTTGCAAGAGCAGGTTGGAAGTTGATTTATGTTGACCGACACATAGCAATGTCCAAAATAGACCTGCTCCAATGAGTATATCTATTGGCCGTTGTAAATGGAATTCTGGATCGGCTAGCTCTATGTGACTTGGAATTTCTATTTTTTCTCTATGTATCTGAAAATTGGGCATGTCTGACGTGATAGTTTCTATTGATAGGCATTGTACCGTGTGTTGAGATTTATTATATCGCGAATGAATTGTTAATGTTGCTCTACCTTCTATGGAATTTACTGCCCTTCCTAATCCTGTCACTGTTGAACTTATTGCAGTCGGTTTGATGCCGAGTCGTTTGCAAAATTCCGTGGTTATAAAATTTGCTTGAGATCCCGAATCTGATAATACCCTGCATTTATGTGACTCCCCTTGTCCTTGACATAAACTATTGCTGTTGATAATACGGCATGCCCTATTGTATTTGCTACGTTAGCTGTGAGTACTGGGGGTTCTCGCGAATCTGATTCTCCTGTAGCCGCGTAGCCTTCTTCTGCGCGTTTGAATTCGGGATTATGTAATAAGGAATGATGCTTCCTTCCACACTGTTTGCAATGACTCCGTGTACACGCCCGTACCCGATGTGCCGATGACAAACAATTGAAACACAGCCGGGCTTCTTGCACTATCTTTGTTTTTGTATTTAAATCGCTGTTCTTAAATTTCTCACAGTTATATATCGCGTGATTGGCCTTGCATGCGGGGCACCCGGCTGAGTTAACTACATGCGAAGCTATGTAGTTGTAACGAGGGGTATTATTTGTTCCTCGAGGTCGCTGGTCGACCCTGGATGCAGCTACCTGAACACTGACCGCGATATTTGCTAAATATTTGGAACGTTCTTCTATAAACGCAGATAATTGACCAAATGTAGGCATTTCCGACTGAGATATTATTCTCCTTTCCCATTCTCTCATGGACACTTGACCTAACTTTCTGGACAATAATGGAACTAACATGGTATCCCAAGTTTCAACCGATTCACCCAAAGACATTAACGCTATTCTATGATTTGTAGCTTCGTCCAGAAATTCCCGCAATGTGATGTCTGATTCCCTTTGAATGGATTTTAAATCAAGTAATGAATTTACATGATGCCGCTTGAGACTTGTGGAATCTTCATATCGCGACTTGAGTAATTCCCATGCATGTCTGTAATTTGTTCCGGACATGCCTAACGCTTGAATCACACAAGCCGCTACCCCCTTGAGTGAGGTATTTAAATAATGGAACCGTTGTATGTCTGTTAATGAATTATTCTCGTGAATCACTGATGTAAATGTGTCTTTAAATTTCACCCAATCACTGTAATTGCCATCAAAGGAAGGCAGTTGCAGTGTCGGTAATCTAACGTTTATTGCGGTATCTGCAGTCTGCGCGGATATCGGGCTGTTCGTGGTTATCCTACTCTGCTCCGGAGTGGCACGGGCAATGACTATTTCGACTTTATCTATCAGATGAAAATACGCCGTCTCGAATTCTTCGCGCTCGATCGCGTGCGCTGCTTCAGCGTCCGTTCCAGCTACGAGTATTTCGATTCTCGTTTGAACTCTATTAAAATTGTCAAGGAGACATACATTTGCATCTAACCGTTACTTAAGAGATCCCACCGAGGTCGTGGTCGCGAATTTGCAAATAAATGTCATAACCGCGTGAGTGCAGCCTTGACCGTTCCGCGCTCGATCATCAACGGTTTGAGATCTTCCGCCATAGTGATTTACTGACGCAAATGGGACTATAAAAGTACTTATCACTTGGGCTGGGACACTTGGTACTGCTGTCGATGCCTGTTGGCTGCACTGGGATGCTCCGTTGTTCTGCAATGATGTTGAACTGCTGCGTGATTGTCCTGCTGGGTTGCTGGACTTCTGTGGTGTTGCACTGCTCTGAAGCTATATGCACTGCCTTCTCTGGATGCTGTAGCCTCCGGAAGAAACTTCTCGTCACTGAGCTCCTGAGATTCCTGATTGAAGCCAGGTGTTGGTGCTCTCGTGATACACTGTACTGCGTGGCTGTAGCTTCTGCTGTACTGTCACTTCGTCTGTGCGTTCTTAGATCCGGCTCGAAGGACCAAATGTTGAGGACCCATCAGATGGATGACGGAGATCCTCTGAATATTGCACTTGGTGCCGACTAACTCGAAGGACCACCCACTGTAGTGGGACTAAATGAAATGCTAGTACTCTATTTGTAACACGCAACCTAACCGTTACGCGTATCTCTCTATGTCTTCTGTTCTGTTCTGTCTGAAAGTCTAAGGTGTCCTCTTCTGAAGCTCTAAAAATGTTCTGTACTCTTCTGATATTCTGTGCTTTCTGTCTGTCTGTTCCGTCTTGTCTGTCCCCTAGAGGACCGGAGTCATGCCTAATATCACCTCGGTCCTAACTACTTCTTTTGACCTAGGGTGGGCGGCAAGGAATTACGGTCCAACCACTGCAATCCCAAATCCAGTGAGAATGCCCCAAAACGGTGGGCCGGGAGTTAGGAGGGAGAGTGGCAAAATAACTCCTGCTAGACATCCCGCGCTGATGGGCCTACGTGCCCGAACAATGCCAGACCCAACCGTAATTGACCCAACCGGGACAGACCAATACCGTCCGGGTACCCAAGCACATGGCCCCTGCCATAAATCCTGGCCACTTGGCCGTAACACTTGCGATATAAGTGATATAGCTTCAAATGCAGGCGAAAAAAACGAGTTGGCTTCAAAACCAAGCGAAACACATGATTTATCTTCAAGTCAATGCGAAGTTGAAGGCTTTGCTTCAAATCCATGCGAAGCGAATGGTTTAGCTTCAAATACTTGTGATATACATGATTTATCTTCAAATACAGGCGAAAAAAACGAGTTAGCTTCAAATCCATGCGAAACACATTATTTAGGTTCAAAGCAATGCGAAGTGGACGGCTTAGCTTCAAATACATGAGAAACAAATGATTTATCTTCAGATAATTGCGATATAAGTGATATAGCTTCAAATGCAGTCGAATCAATCGAGTTAGCTTCAAATCCATGCGAAGTTGGAGGATTATCTTCAAATCCATGCGAAACAAATGGTTTAGCTTCAAATACTTGTGATATACATGATTTAGCTTCAACTGCATGCGAAACAAACGAGTTAGCTTCAAATCCAAGCGAAACACATGATTCGGCTTCAAATCAATGCGAAGTAGAAGGCATAGCTTCAGATCCATGCGAAACGAATGGTTTAGCTACAAATACTTGCGAATATAAATGATATAGCTTCAAATGCAGGCGAAACAAACGAGTTAGTTTCAAATCCGCGCGGAACACATGATTTAGCTTCACATCAATGCGCAGTAGAAGGCATAGCTTCAAATCCATACGAAACAAATGGTTCAGCTTCAAGTAATTGTGATATACATGATTTAGCTTCAACTGCTGGCGAAACAAACCAGTTAGCTTCAAATCGATGCGAAACACATGATTTAGCTTCAAATCAATGCGAAGTAGAAGGATTAGCTTCAAATCCATGCGAAGTAGAAGGCTTATCTTCGAAACCATGCGAAACAAATGGTTTAGTTTCAAATAATTTTGATATTAATGATTTAGCTTTAAATTCATGCGAAACACATCGTTTAGATTCATATTCATGCGAAGCACATGGCTTAACTTAATATTCATGCGAAACAAATTGTTCAGCTTCAAATACTTGAGATATACATGATTGAGCTTCAAGTGCTTGTGAAACAAACGTGTTAACTACAAATCCAAGCGAAACTCATGATTTAGATTCAAATCAATGCGAAGTAGAAGGGTTAGCATCAAATCCAAGTGAATCACATGATTTAGATTCAAATCAATGCGAAGTAGAAGGCTTAGCTTCAAATTCATGCGAAACGAATGATTGACCGTCAAATACTTGAGAATATAAGTGATATAGCTTCAAATGTAGGCGAAACAATCGAGTTAGCTTCAAATCAATGCGATGTAGGAGGCTTATCTTCAAATCCATGCGAATCATATGAATTAGCTTCTAATACTTGTAATATACATTATTTAGCTTCAACTGCATGCGAAACAAACGAGATAGCTACAAATTCAAGCGCGACACATGGTTTAGCTTCAAATTCATGCAAACTAGAAGACTTAGCTACAAATCAATGCGAATCAAATGGTTTAGCTTCAAATACTTGCGATATACGTGATTTAGCTTCAACTGCATGCGAAACAAAAGAGTTACCTTCAAATCAATGTCGATCACATGATTTAGCTTCAAATCAATGCGAAGTAGAATGCTTATCTTCGTAACCATTCGAAGCAGATGGTTCAGTTTCACATACTTGTGATAAACATGATTTGGCTTCAAATGCAGGAGAAACAAACGAGTTAGCTTCAAATCCAAGCGAAACATATGATTTAGCTTCAAATCAATGCGAAGTAGAAGGCTTAGCTTCAAATCCATGCGAAAAGAATGACTGAGCTTCAAATACTTGCGATTATACGTGATATAACTTCGAATGTAGGTGAAACAACCGAGTTAGCTTCAAATCCATACCAAACACAAGATTTAGCTTCTAATCAATGCGAAGTAGAAGGCTTAGTTTCAAATCCAAGCGAAACACATGATTTAGCTTCAAATTCATGCGAATCAAATGGTTTTTCTTCCAATACTTGTGATATACATGATTTAGCTTCAACTGCATGCCAAACAAACGAGTTAGCTTCAAATCCATGAGAAACACATGATTTAGCTTCAAATTCATTACAAAAACATGGTTTAGCTTAATACTCATGCGAAAAACATGGTTTAACTTAGTATTCATGCGAAACAAATTGTTCAGCTTCAAATACTTGTGATATACATGATTGAGCTTCAAGTGCATGTTAAACAAACGTGTTAACTACAAATCCAAGCGAAACTCATGATTTAGCTTCAAATCAATGCGAAGTAGAAGGGTTAGCATCAAATCCAAGTGAATCACAAGATTTAGATTCAAATCAATGCGAAGTAGAAGGCCGATTTTCGAATCCATGCGAAACAAATGGTTTAGCTTCAAGTACTTGTGATATACTAGATTTAGCTTCTACAGCATGCGAAACAAACGATTTAGCTTTAAATCCATGCGATAGAAACGTGTTAGCTTCAAATCCATGAGAAAAACATGATTTAGCTTCAAATCATTGCGAAATAGAAGGCTGATTTTCGAATCCATGCGAAGCAAATGGTTTAGCTTCAAATAATTGTGATACACATGATTTAGTTTCAACTGCATGCGGAACATACGTGTTAGCTTTAAATCCATGCGAAACACATGATTTAGCTTCAAATCAATGCGAAGTACAAGGCTTATGTTCAAATACATGAGAAACCAATGATTTATCTTCAGATAATTGCGACATAAGTGATACAGCTTCAAATGCACGCGATACAATCGAGTTAACTTCAAGACCATGCGAATCACGTGATTTAGCTTCAAATCAAAGCGAAGTAGAAGGCTTAGCTTCAAATACATGAGAAACAAATGATTTATCTTCAGATAATTGAGATATAAGTGATATAGCTTCAAATGCACGCGATACAATCGAGTTAACTTCAAGTCCATGCGAATCACGTGATTTAGCTTCAAATCAAAGCGAAGTAGAAGGCGTAGCAGCAAATACATGAGAAACAAATGATTTATCTTCAGATAATTGCGATATAAGTGATATAGCTTCAAATGCAGTCGAATCAATCGAGTTGGCTTCATTTTAATGCGACGTAGAAGGCTTATCTTCAAATCCATGCGAAACAAATGGTTTAGCTTCAAATACTTGTGATATACATGATTTATCTCCAAATACAGGCGAAAAAAACTAGTTAGCTTCAAATCCAAGCGAAACACATTATTTGGGTTCAAATCAATGCGAAATAGACGGCTTAGCTTCAAATACATGAGAAACAAATGATTTATCTTCAGATAATTGCGATATAAGTGATATAGATTCAAATGCAGTCGAATCAATCGAGTTAGCTTCAAATCCATGCGAAGTAGGAGGATTATCTTCAAATCCATGCGAAACAAATGTTTTAGCTTCAAATACTTGTGATATACACGATTTAGCATCAACTGCATGCGAAACAAACGAGTTAGCTTCAAATCCAAGCGAAACACATGATTTACCTTCAAATCAATGCGAAATATAAGGCTTAGCTTCAAATCAATGCGACGTAGAAGGCTTATCATCAAATCAATATGAAACAAGTGGTTTAGCTTCAAATACTTGTGATATACAATGATTTAGCTTCAACTGCATGCGAAACAAACGAGTTAGCTACAAATCCAAGCGAAACAAATGATTTATCGTCAAATCAATGCGAAGTTGAAGGCTTTGCTTCAAATCCATGCGATGCGAATGGTTTAGCTTCAAATACTTGTGATATACATGATTTATCTCCAAATACAGGCGAAAAAAACGAGTTAGCTTCAAATCCAAGCGAAACACATTATTTGGGTTCAAATCAATGCGAAGGAGACGGCTTAGCTTCAAATACATGAGAAACAAATGATTTATCTTCAGATAATTGCGATATAAGTGATATAGATTCAAATGCAGTCGAATCAATCGAGTTAGCTTCAAATCCATGCGAAACACATGATTAAGCTTCAAATCAATGCGAAGTACAAGGCTTATGTTCAAATACATGAGAAACCAATGATTTATCTTCAGATAATTGCGACATAAGTGATACAGCTTCAAATGTACGCGATACAATCAAGTTAACTTCAAGACCATGCGAATCACGTGATTTAGCTTCAAATCAAAGCGAAGTAGAAGGCTTAGCTTCAAATACATGAGAAACAAATGATTTATCTTCAGATAATTGAGATATAAGTGATATAGCTTCAAATGCACGCGATACAATCGAGTTAACTTCAAGTCCATGCGAATCACGTGATTTAGCTTCAAATCAAAGCGAAGTAGAAGGCGTAGCAGCAAATACATGAGAAACAAATGATTTATCTTCAGATAATTGCGATATAAGTGATATAGCTTCAAATGCAGTCGAATCAATCGAGTTGGCTTCATTTTAATGCGACGTAGAAGGCTTATCTTCAAATCCAAGCGAAACAAATGGTTTAGCTTCAAATACTTGTGATATACAATGATTTAGCTTCAACTGCATGCGAAACAAACGAGTTAGCTTCAAATCCAAGCGAAACAAATGATTTATCTTCAAATCAATGCGAAGTTGAAGGCTTTGCTTCAAATCCATGCGAAGCGAATGGTTTAGCTTCAAATACTTGTGATATATATGATTTATCTCCAAATACAGGCGAAAAAAACGAGTTAGCTTCAAAACCAAGCGGAACACATGATTTAGATTCAAATCAATGCGAAGTAGTAGGCTTAGCTTCAAATTCATGCGAAACAAATGGTTTAGCTTCAAATACTTGTGATATACATGATTTATCTCCAAATACAGGCGAAAAAAACGAGTTAGCTTCAAATCCAAGCGAAACACATTATTTGGGTTCAAATCAATGCGAAATAGACGGCTTAGCTTCAAATACATGAGAAACAAATGATTTATCTTCAGATAATTGCGATATAAGTGATATAGATTCAAATGCAGTCGAATCAATCGAGTTAGCTTCAAATCCATGCGAAACACATGATTTAGCTTCAAATCAATGCGAAGTACAAGGCTTATGTTCAAATACATGAGAAACCAATGATTTATCTTCAGATAATTGCGACATAAGTGATATAGCTTCAAATGCACGCGATACAATCGAGTTAACTTCAAGTCCATGCGAATCACGTGATTTAGCTTCAAATCAAAGCGAAGTAGAAGGCTTAGCTTCAAATACATGAGAAACAAATGATTTATCTTCAGATAATTGAGATATAAGTGATATAGCTTCAAATGCACGCGATACAATCGAGTTAACTTCAAGTCCATGCGAATCACGTGATTTAGCTTCAAATCAAAGCGAAGTAGAAGGCGTAGCAGCAAATACATGAGAAACAAATGATTTATCTTCAGGTAATTGCGATATAAGTGATATAGCTTCAAATGCAGTCGAATCAATCGAGTTGGCTTCAAATTAATGCGAAGTAGGAGGCTTATCTTCAAATCCATGCGAAACAAATGGTTTAGCTTCAAATACTTGTGATATACATGATTTAGCTTCAACTGCATGCGAAACAGACGAGTTAGCTTCAAAACCAAGCGAAACACATGATTTAGATTCAAATCAATGCGAAGTAGAAGGCTTTCTTCGAATTCATGCGATACAAATGTTTCAGCTTCAAATACTTGTGATATACGTGATTTAGCTTCAACTGCATGCGAAACAAACGAGTTAGCTTCAAATCAAAGCGAAACGCATGATTCAGCTTCAAATCAATGCGAAGTGGAAGGCTTAGCTTCAAATCCATGCGAAACACATGATTTCGATTCAAATCAATGCAAAGTAGAATGCTTAGTTTCAAATCCATGAGAAACACATGATTTAGATTGAAATCAATACGAAGTAGGAGGCATATCTTCGAATCCATGCGAAGCGAATGGTTTAGCTCTAAATACTTGTGATATACGTGATTTATCTCCAAATACAGGCGAAAAAAACGAGTTAGCTTCAAATCCAAGCGAAACACATTATTTAGGTTCAAATCAATGCGAAATAGACCGCTTAGCTTCAAATACATGAGAAACAAATGATCTATCTTCAGATAATTGCGATATAAGTGATATAGATTCAAATGCAGTCGAATCAATCGAGTTAGCTTCAAAACCAAGCGAAAAACATGATTTAGATTCAAATCGATGCGAAGTAGAAGGCTTAGCTTCAAATTCATGCGAAACAAATGGTTTGGCTTCAAATACTTGTGATATACATGATGCAGCTTCAAATGCATGCGAAACAAACGAGTTAGCTTCAAAACCAAGCGAAACACATGATTTAGATTCAAATCAATGCGAAATAGGAGGCTTAGCTTCAAATCAATGCGACGTAGAAGGCTTATCATCAAACCAATGCGAAACAAATGGTTTAGCTTCAAATACTTGTGATATACATGATTTAGCTTTAACTGCATGCGTAACAAACGAGTTAGCTTCAAAACCAAGCAAAACACATGATTTAGCTGCAAATCAATGCGAAGTAGAAGGCTTAGCTTCAAATCCATGCGAATCAAACGGTTTAGCTTCAAATATTTGTGATATACATGATTTATGTTCAAATGCATGCGAAACAAACGAGTTAGCTTCAAATACTTGTGATATACATGATTTATGTCCAAATGCAGGCGAAACAAAAGAGTTAGCTTCAAATCCATGCGAAACACATGATTTAGCTTCAAATCAATGCGAAGTACAAGGCTTATGTTCAAATACATGAAAAACATATGATTTATCATCAGATAATTGCGATATAAGTGATATAGCTTCAAATGCACGCGATACAATCGAGTTAACTTCAAGTCCATGCGAATCACGTGATTTAGCTTCAAATCAAAGCGAAGTAGAAGGCTCAGCTTCAAATCCATGCGAAACAAATGATTTACCTTCAAATACCTGCGGTTTAAATGAAATAGCTTCAAATGCAGGCGAAAAAAACGAGTTAGCTTGAAGTCCATGCGAAACACATGATTCAGCTTCAAATCAATGCGAAGTAGTAGGCTTAGCTTCAAATCCATGCGTAACAAATGATTTACCTTCAAATACCTGCGGTTTAAATGAAATAGCTTCAACTGCATGCGAATCGAACGAGTTAGCTTCAAATCCAAGGGACACGCATGATTTAACTTCAAATCAAAGCGAAGTCGGAGGCTCAGCTTCAAATCTATGCGAAACAAATGATTTACCTTCACATACCTGCGGTTTAAAAGAAATAGCAACAAATACCTGCGGTTTAAATGAAATAGCTTCAAATGCAGGCGAAAAAAACGAGTTAGCTTGAAGTCCATGCGAAACACATGATTCAGCTTCAAATCAATGCGAAGTAGAAGGCTTAGCTTCAAATACATGCGAAACAAATGATTTACCTTCAAATACTTGTGATAAACATGATTTAGCTTCAACTGCATGCGAATCAAACGAGTTAGCTTCAAATATCAGGGAAACACATGATTTAACGTCAAATCAAAGCTAAGTAGGAGGCTTAGCTTTAAATCCATGCGAAACAAATGATTTACCTTCAAATACCTGCGGTTTAAATGAAATAACTTCAAATGCACGCGAAACAAACGAGTAAGCTTCAAATCCATGGGAAAAACATGAGTCAGCTTCAAATCAATGCGAAGTAGAAGGCTTAACTTCAAATCCATGCGAAACAAGTGGTTTAGCTTCAAATACTTGTGATAAACGCGATTTAGAGTCAACTGCATGAGAATCAAACCTGTTAGCTTCAAATCGCAGGAAAACACATGACTTAACTTCAAATCAATGCGAAGTAGGAGGCTTAGCTTCAAATCCATGCGAAACATGTGGTGTAGTTTCAAATACTTGTGATAAACGGGATTTGGAGTCAACTGCATGCGAATCAAACGAGTTAGCTTCAAATCCCAGGAAAACACATGATTTAAGTTCAAATCAAAGCGAAGTCGGAGGCTCAGCTTCAAATCCATGCGAAACAAATGATTTACCTTCAAATACCTGCGGTTTAAATGAAATAGCTTCAAATGCAGGCGAAAAAAACGAGTTAGCTTGAAGTCCATGCGAAACACATGATTCAGCTTCAAATCAATGCGAAGTAGTAGGCTTAGCTTCAAATCCATGCGTAACAAATGATTTACCTTCAAATACCTGCGGTTTAAATGAAATAGCTTCAACTGCATGCGAATCGAACGAGTTAGCTTCAAATCCAAGGGACACACATGATTTAACTTCAAATCAAAGCGAAGTCGGAGGCTCAGCTTCAAATCCATGCGAAACAAATGATTTACCTTCAAATACCTGCGGTTTAAATGAAATAGCTTCAAATGCAGGCGAAAAAAACGAGTTAGCTTGAAGTCCATGCGAAACACATGATTCAGCTTCAAATCAATGCGAAGTAGTAGGCTTAGCTTCAAATCCATGCGTAACAAATGATTTACCTTCAAATACCTGCGGTTTAAATGAAATAGCTTCAACTGCATGCGAATCGAACGAGTTAGCTTCAAATCCAAGGGACACGCATGATTTAACTTCAAATCAAAGCGAAGTCGGAGGCTCAGCTTCAAATCTATGCGAAACAAATGATTTACCTTCACATACCTGCGGTTTAAAAGAAATAGCAACAAATACCTGCGGTTTAAATGAAATAGCTTCAAATGCAGGCGAAAAAAACGAGTTAGCTTGAAGTCCATGCGAAACACATGATTCAGCTTCAAATCAATGCGAAGTAGAAGGCTTAGCTTCAAATACATGCGAAACAAATGATTTACCTTCAAATACTTGTGATAAACATGATTTAGCTTCAACTGCATGCGAATCAAACGAGTTAGCTTCAAATATCAGGGAAACACATGATTTAACGTCAAATCAAAGCTAAGTAGGAGGCTTAGCTTTAAATCCATGCGAAACAAATGAAATACCTTCAAATACCTGCGGTTTAAATGAAATAGCTTCAAATGCAGGCGAAAAAAACGAGTTAGCATCAAATCCATGCGAAACACATGATTTAGCATCAAATCAATATGAAGTAGAAGGCTTAACTTCAAATCCATGCGAAACATGTGGTTTAGCTTCAAATACTTGTGATAAACGGGATTTAGAGTCAACTGCATGCGAATCAAACGAGTTAGCTTCAAATCCCAGGAAAACACATGATTTAACTTCAAATCAAAGCGAAGTAGTAGGCTTAGCTTCAAATCCATGCGAAACAAATGATTTACCTTCAAATACCTGCGGTTTAAATGAAATAACTTCAAATGCACGCGAAACAAACGAGTAAGCTTCAAATCCATGGGAAAAACATGAGTCAGCTTCAAATCAATGCGAAGTAGAAGGCTTAACTTCAAATCCATGCGAAACAAGTGGTTTAGCTTCAAATACTTGTGATAAACGCGATTTAGAGTCAACTGCATGAGAATCAAACCTGTTAGCTTCAAATCGCAGGAAAACACATGACTTAACTTCAAATCAATGCGAAGTAGGAGGCTTAGCTTCAAATCCATGCGAAACATGTGGTGTAGTTTCAAATACTTGTGATAAACGGGATTTGGAGTCAACTGCATGCGAATCAAACGAGTTAGCTTCAAATCCCAGGAAAACACATGTTTTAACTTCAAATCAAAGCGAAGTCGGAGGCTCAGCTTCAAATCCATGCGAAACAAATGATTTACCTTCAAATACCTGCGGTTTAAATGAAATAGCTTCAAATGCAGGCGAAAAAAACGAGTTAGCTTGAAGTCTGTGCGAAACACATGATTCAGCTTCAAATCAATGCGAAGTAGTAGGCTTAGCTTCAAATCCATGCGAAACAAATGATTTACCTTCAAATACCTGCGCTTTAAATGAAATAGCTTCAAATGCAGGCGAAAAAAACGAGTTAGCATCAAATCCATGAGAAACACATGATTTAACTTTAAATCAAGGTGAAGTAGAATACTTAGCTTGAAGTCAATGCGAAACAAATGATTTAGCTTCAAATACTTGTGATAAACATGATTTAGCTTCAACGGCATGCGAATCGAACGAGTTAGCTTCAAATCCAAGGGACACACATGATTTAACTTCAAATCAATACGAAGTAGTAGGCTTAGCTTCAAATCAATGCGAAACAAATGGTTTGGATTCAGATACTTGTGATCAAAATGATTTAGCTTCAACTGCATGCGAATCAAACGGGTTATCTTCAACTTCAAAAGAAACACATGATTTAACTTCAAATCAATGCGAAGTAGAAGGCTTAGCTTCAAATCGAAGGGAAACACATGATTTAACTTCAAATCAATGCGAAGTAGAAGGCTTAGCTTCAAATCGAAGGGAAACACATGATTTAACTTCAAATCAATGCGAAGTAGAAGGCTTTGCGTCAAAAATGCGAAAGCAATGATTTACCTTCAAATACTTGCCGTTTAAATGAAATAGCTTCAACTGCATGCGAATCAAACGAGTTAGCTTCAAATCCAAGGGAAACACATGATTTAACTTCAAATCAATGCGAATGGGTAGAATTAGCTTCAAATCCATGCGAATCAAATGATTTACCTTCAAATACCTGCGATTTAAATGAAATAACTTCAAATGCAGGCGAAACAAGTGGTTTACCTTAAAATATTTGTGATAAACGCGATTTAGAGTCTACTGCATGAGAATCAAACCCGTTAGCTTCAAATCGCAGGAAAACACATGACTTAACTTCAAATCAATGCGAAGTAGGAGGCTTAGCTTCAAATGCATGCGAAACATGTGACGTAGTTTCAAATACTTGCGATAAACGGGATTTGGAGTCAACTGCATGCGAATCAAACGAGTTAGCTTCAAATCCCAGGAAAACACATGATTTAACTTCAAATCAAAGCGAAGTCGGAGGCTCAGCTTCAAATCCATGCGAAACAAATGATTTACCTTCAAATACCTGCGGTTTAAATGACATAGCTTCAAATGCAGGCGAAAAAAACGAGTTAGCTTGAAGTCCATGCGAAACACATGATTCAGCTTCAAATCAATGCGAAGTAGTAGGCTTAGCTTCAAATCCATGCGAAACAAATGATTTACCTTCAAATACCTGCGGTTTAAATGAAATAGCTTCAAATGCAGGCGAAAAAAACGAGTTAGCATCAAATCCATGCGAAACACATGATTTAACTTCAAATCAAGGTGAAGTAGAATGCTTAGCTTGAAGTCAATGCGAAACAAATGATTTAGCTTCAAATACTTGTGATAAACATGATTTAGCTTCAACTGCATGCGAATCGAACGAGTTAGCTTCAAATCCAAGGGACACACATGATTTAACTTCAAATCAAAGCGATGTCGGAGGCTCAGCTTCAAATCCATGCGAAACAAATGATTTACCTTCAAATACCTGCGGTTTAAATGAAATAGCTTCAAATGCAGGCGAAAAAAACGAGTAAGCTTCAAATCCATGGGAAAAACATGAGTCAGCTTCAAATCAATGCGAAGTAGAAGGCTTAACTTCAAATCCATGCGAAACAAGTGGTTTAGCTTCAAATACTTGTGATAAACGCGATTTAGAGTCAACTGCATGAGAATCAAACCTGTTAGCTTCAAATCGCAGGAAAACACATGACTTAACTTCAAATCAATGCGAAGTAGGAGGCTTAGCTTCAAATCCATGCGAAACATGTGGTGTAGTTTCAAATACTTGTGATAAACGGGATTTGGAGTCAACTGCATGCGAATCAAACGAGTTAGCTTCAAATCCCAGGAAAACACATGATTTAACTTCAAATCAAAGCGAAGTAGGAGTCTTAGCTTCAAATCCATGCGAAACAAATGATTTACCTTCAAATACCTGCGGTTTAAATGAAATAACTTCAAATGCAGCCGAAACAAACGAGTTAGCATCAAATCCATGCGAAACACATGAGTTAGCTTCAAATCAATGCGAAGTAGAAGGCTTAGCTTCAAATCCATGCGAGACAAATGGTTCAGCTTCAAATACTTGTGATAAACATGATTTAGCTTCAACTGCATGCGAATCAAACGAGTTAGCTTCAAATATCAGGGAAACACATGATTTAACTTCAAATCAAAGCGAAGTAGGAGGCTTAGCTTCAAATCCATGCGAAACAAATGATTTACCTTCAAATACCTGCGGTTTAAATGAAATAGCTTCAAATGCAGCCGAAACAAACGAGTTAGCATCAAATCCATGCGAAACACATGAGTTAGCTTCAAATCAATGCGAAGTAGAAGGCTTAGCTTCAAATCCATGCGAGACAAATGGTTTAGCTTCAAATACTTATGATAAACACGATTTAGAGTCAACTGCATGCGAATCAAACGAGTTAGCTTCAAATCCCAGGGAAACACATGATTTAACTTCAAATCAAAGCGAAGTAGGAGGCTTAGCTTCAAATCCATGCGAAACAAATGATTTACCTTCAAATACCTGCGGTTTAAATGAAATAGCTTCAAATGCAGGCGAAAAAAACGAGTTAGCATCAAATCCATGCGAAACATATGATTTAGCATCAAATCAATATGAAGTAGAAGGCTTAATTCCAAATCCATGCGAAACATGTGGTTTAGCTTCAAATACTTGTGATAGACATGATTTAGCTTCAACTGCATGCGAATCAAAAGAGTTATCTTCAAATCGATTGGAAACACATGATTTAACTTCAAATCAATGCGAAGTAGTAAGCTTAGCTTCAAATCAATGCGAAGCAAATGGTTTAATTTCAAAAACTTGTGATATTGATAACTTAGCTTCAACTCAATGCGAAACAAACTAGCTAGCTTCAAATCCATGCGAAACACATGATTTAACTTCAAATGCTTGCGATATAAATAAAGTAGTTTCAAATGCAGGCGAAACAATCGAGTAAGCTTCAAATCCATGCGAATCAAATGAGTTAGCTTCAAATCAATGCGAAGTAGAAGGCTTACCTTCAAATCGAAGGGAAACACATGATTTAATTTCAAATCAATGCGAAGTAGAAGGCTAAGCTTCAAATCCATGCGAAACAAATGATTTACCTTCAAATACCTGCGGTTTAAATGAAATAGCTTCAAATGCGGGCGAAAAAAACGAGTTAGCATCAAATCCATGCGAAACACATGATTTAGCATCAAATCAATATGAAGTAGAAGGCTTAGCTTCAAATCCATGCGAAACATGTGGTTTAGCGTCAAATACTTGTGATAAACGGGATTTAGAGTAAACTGCATGCGAATCAAACGAGTTAGCTTCAAATCCCAGGAAAACACATGATTTAACTTCAAATCAAAGCGAAGTAGGAGGCTTAGCTTCAAATCCATGCGAAACAAATGATTTACCTTCTAATACCTGCGGTTTAAATGAAATAACTTCAAATGCAGCCGAAACAAACGAGTTAGCATCAAATCCATGCGAAACACATGAGTTAGCTTCAAATCAATGCGAAGTAGAAGGCTTAGCTTCAAATCCATGCGAAACAAATGATTTAGCTTCAAATACTTGTGATAAACGGGATTTAGCTTCAACTGCATGCGAATCAAACGAGTTAGCTTCAAATCCCAGGGAAACACATGATTTAACTTCAAATCAAAGCGAAGTCGGAGGCTCAGCTTCAAATCCATGCGAAACAAATGATTTACCTTCACATACCTGCGGTTTAAATGAAATAGCAACAAATACCTGCGGTTTAAATGAAATAGCTTCAAATGCAGGCGAAAAAAACGAGTTAGCTTGAAGTCCATGCGAAGCACATGATTCAGCTTCAAATCAATGCGAATTAGTAGGCTTAGCTTCAAATCCATGCGAAACAAATGATTTACCTTCAAATACCTGCGGTTTAAATGAAATAGCTTCAAATGCAGGCGAAAAAAACGAGTTAGCATCAAATCCATGCGAAACACATGATTTAACTTCAAATCAAGGTGAAGTAGAATGCTTAGCTTGAAGTCAATGCGAAACAAATGATTTAGCTTCAAATACTTGTGATAAACATGATTTAGCTTCAACTGCATGCGAATCGAACGAGTTAGCTTCAAATCCAAGGGACACACATGATTTAACTTCAAATCAATACGAAGTAGTAGGCTTAGCTTCAAATCAATGCGAAACAAATGGTTTGGATTCAGATACTTGTGATCAAAATGATTTAGCTTTAACTGCATGCGAATCAAACGGGTTAGCTTCAAATTCAAGAGAAACACATGATTTAACTTCAAATCAATGCGAAGTAGAAGGCTTAGCTTCAAGTCAATGCGAAACAATTGATTTAGCTTCAAATACTTGTGATAAACATGATTTAGCTTCAACTGCATGCGAATCAAACGAGTTAGCTTCAATTCCAAGGGAAACACATGATTTAACTTCGAAACAATGCGAAGTAGCAGGCTTAGCTTCAAATCAATGCGAAACAAATGGTATAGCTTCAAATACTGTGATAAACATGATTTAGCTTCAACTGCATGCGAATCAAACGAGTTAGCTTCAAATCCAAGGGAAACACGTGATTTAAATTCAAATCAATGCGAAGTAGAAGGCTTAGCTTCAAATCCATGCGATACGAATGATTTAGCTTCAAATACTTGTTATATACATGATTTAGCTTCAAATACATGCGGTAGAAACGAGTTAGCTTCAAATCCATGCGTAACACATGATTTAGTTTTAAATCAAGGCGAAGTGGAAGGCTTATCTTCGAATCAATGCGAAACGAAAGATTTAGCTTCAAATACTTGCCAATATAAGTGATATAGCTTCAAATGCAGGCGAAACACATGAGTTAGCTTCAAATCAATGCGAAGTAGAAGGCTTAGCTTCAAATCCACGCGACACAAATGATTAAGCTACAAATACTTGCGATATGTGTGATATAGATTCAAATGCAGGCGAAACAAACGAGTTAGCTTCAGGTCCATGCGAAACACATGATTTAACTTCAAATCAAGGTGAAGTAGAATGCTTAGCTTGAAGTCAATGCGAAACAAATGATTTAGCTTCAAATACTTGTGATAAACATGATTTAGCTTCAACTGCATGCGAATCGAACGAGTTAGCTTCAAATCCAAGGGACACACATGATTTAACTTCAAATCAATACGAAGTAGTAGGCTTAGCTTCAAATCAATGCGAAACAAATGGTTTGGATTCAGATACTTGTGATCAAAATGATTTAGCTTCAACTGCATGCGAATCAAACGGGTTAGCTTCAAATTCAAGAGAAACACATGATTTAACTTCAAATCAATGCGAAGTAGAAGGCTTAGCTTCAAATCGAAGGGAAACACATGATTTAACTTCAAATCAATGCGAAGTAGAAGACTTTGCGTCAAAAATGCGAAAGAAATGATTTACCTTCAAATACTTGCGGTTTAAATGAAATAGCTTCAACTGCATGCGAATCAAACGAGTTAGCTTCAAATCCAAGGGAAACACATGATTTAACTTCAAATCAATGCGAAGTAGAAGGCTTAGCTTCAAGTTAATGCGAAACAATTGATTTAGCTTCAAATACTTGTGATAAACATGATTTAGCTTCAACTGCATGCGAATCAAACGAGTTAGCTTCAATTCCAAGGGAAACACATGATTTAACTTCGAATCAATGCGAAGTAGCAGGCTTAGCTTCAAATCAATGCGAAACAAATGGTATAGCTTCAAATACTTGCCAATATAAGTGATATAGCTTCAAATGCAGGCGAAACACATGAGTTAGCTTCACATCAATGCGAAGTAGAAGGTTTAGCTTCAAATCCATGCGAAACAAATGGTTTAGCTTCAAATACTTGTGATAAACACGATTTAGAGTCAACTGCATGCGAATCAAACAAGTTAGCTTCAAATCCCACGAAAACACATGATTCATCTTCAAATCAACGCGAAGTAGGAGGCTTAGCTTCAAATCCATGCGAAACAAATGATTTACCTTCAAATAGATGCGGTTTAAATGAAATACCTTCAAATGCAGGCGAAACAAACGAGTTAGCTTCAAATTCATGGGAAACACATGAGTTAGCTTCAAATCAATGCGAAGTAGAAGGCTTAGCTTCAAATCCATGCGAAACAAATGGTTTAGCTACAAATACTTGTGATAAAAACGATTTAGAGTCAACTGCATGCGAATCAAACGAGTTAGATTCAAATCCCAGGGAAACACATGATTTAACTTCAAATCAATGCGAAGTAGAAGGCTTAGCTTCAAATCCATGCGAAACAAATGATTTAGCTTCAAATACTTGTGATAAACGGGATTTAGCTTCAACGGCATGCGAATCAAACGAGTTAGCTTCAAATCCCAGGGAAACACATGATTTAACTTCAAATCAAAGCGAAGAAGGAGGCTTAGCTTCAAATCCATGCGAAACAAATGATTTACCTTCATATACCTGCGGTTTAAATGAAATAGCTTCAAATGCAGGCGAAACAAACGAGTTAGCTTGAAGTCCATGGGAAACACATGATTCAGCTTCAAGTCAATGCGAAGTAGTAGGCTTAGCTTCAAATCAATGCGAAATTTAGCTACAAATAATTGTGATAAACATGATTTAGCTACAACTGCATGCGAATCGAACGAGTTAGCTTCAAATCCAAGGGAAACATATGATTTAACTTCAAATCAATGCGAAGTAGAAGGCTTAGCTTCAAATTCATGCGAAACAAATGGTTTAGCTTCAAATAGTTGTGATAAACACGATTTAGAGTCAACTGCATGCGAATCAAACGAGTTAGCTTCAAATCCATGGGAAACACATGATTTAACTTCAAATCAAAGCGAAGTAGCAGGCTTAGCTTCAAATCCATGCGAAACACATGATTTACCTTCAAATACCTGCGGTTTAAATGAAATAGCTTCAAATGCAGGCGAAACAAACGAGTTAGCTTGAAGTACATGGGAAACACATGATTCAGCTTCAAATCAATGCGAAGTGGTAGGCTTAGCTTCAAATCAATGCGAAACAAATGGTTTAGCTTCAAATACTTGTGATAAACATGATTTAGCTTCAACTGCATGCGAATCGAACGAGTTAGCTTCAAATCCAAGGGAAACACATGATTTAACTTCAAATCAATGCGAAGTAGTAGGCTTAGCTTGAAATCAATGCGAAACAAATGGGTTAGCTTCAAATACTTGTGATAAACATGATTACAACTGCATGGGAATCAAACGAGTTAGCTTCAAATCCCACAGAAACGCATGATTTAACTTCAAATCAATGCGAAGTAGTAGGCTTAGCTTCAAATCAATGCGAAACAAATGATTTAGCTTCAAATACTTGTGATAAACATGATTAAGCTTCAACTGCATGCGAATCGAACGAGTTAGCTTCAAATCCAAGGGAAACACATGATTTAACTTCAAATCAAAGCGAAGTAGGAGGCTTAGCTTCAAATCCATGCGAAACAAATGATTTCCCTTCAAATACCTGCGGTTTAAATGAAATAGCTTCAAATGCAGGCGAAACAAACGAGTTAGCTTGAAGTCCATGGGAAACACATGCGTTAGCTTCAAATCAATGCGAAGTAGAAGGCTTAGCTTCAAATTCATGCGAAACAAATGGTTTATCTTCAAATAGTTGTGATAAACACGATTTAGAGTCAACTGCATGCGAATCAAACGAGTTAGCTTCAAATCCATGGGAAACACATGAGTTAGCTTCAAATCTATGCGAAACAAATGGTTTAGCTTCAAATACTTGTGATAAACACGATTTAGAATCAACTGCATGCGAATCAAACGAGTTAGCTTCAAATCCCAGGGAAACACATGATTTAACTTCAAATAGAAGCGAAGTAGGAGGCTTAGCTTCAAATCCATGCGAAAAAAATGATTTAGCTTCAAATACTTGTGATAAACGGGATATAGCTTCAACTGCATGCGAATCAAACGAGTTAGCTTCAAATCCCAGGAAAACACATGATTTAACTTCTACTCAAAGCGAAGTAGGAAGCTTAGATTCAAATCCATGCGAAACAAATGATTTACCTTCAAATACCTGCGGTTTAAATGAAATAGCTTCAAATGCAGGCGAAACAAACGAGTTAGCTTGAAGTCCATGGGAAACACATGATTCAGCTTCAAATCAATGCGAAGTAGTAGGCTTAGCTTCAAATCAATGCGAAACAAATGGTTTAGCTACAAATAATTGTGATAAACATGATTTAGCTTCAACTGCATGCAAATCAAACGAGTTAGCTTCAAATCCTAGCGAAAATCATTATTTAACTTCAAATCAGTGCACAGTAGTAGGCTTAGCTTCAAATCAATCCGAAGCAAATGATTTAACTTCAAAACCTTGTGATGTTGATAATGTAGCTTCAACCCTATGCGAAACAAACGAGTTAGCTTCAAATCCATGCAAAACACATGATTTAACTTCAAATGCTTGCGATATAAATGAAATAGTTTCAAATGCAGGCGAAACAAACGAGTTAGCTTCAAATCCATGGGAAACACATGAGTTAGCTTCAAATCAATGCGAAGTTGAAGGCTTAGCTTCAAATCTATGCGAAACAAATGGTTTAGCTTCAAATTCTTGTGATAAACACGATTTAGAGTCAACTGCATGCGAATCAAACGAGTTAGATTCAAATCCAAGGGAAACACATGATTTAACTTCAAATCAATGCGAAGTAGAAGGCTTAGCTTCAAATCCATGCGAAACAAATGATTTAGCTTCAAATACTTGTGATAAACGGGATTTACCTTCAACTGCATGCGAATCAAACGAGTGAGTTTCAAATCCCAGGAAAAAACATGATTTAACTTCAACTCAAAGCGAAGTAGGAGGCTTAGATTCAAATCCTTGCGAAACAAATGATTTACCTTCAAATACTTGCGGTTTAAATGAAATAGCTTCAAATGCAGGCGAAACAAACGAGATAGCTTCAAGTCCATGCGAAACACATGATTCAGCTTCAAATCAATGCGAAGTAGTAGGCTTAGCTTCAAATCAATGCGAAACAAATGGTTTAGCTTCAAATACTTGTGATAAACATGATTTAGCATCAACTGCATACGAATCAAACGAGTTAGCTTCAAATCCCACAGAAACGCATGATTTAACTTCAAATCAATACGAAGTAGTAGGCTTAGCTTCAAATCAATGCGAAACAAATGGTTTAGCTTCAAATACTTGTGATAAACATGATTTAGCTTCAACTGCATGCGAATCGAACTAGTTCGCTTCAAATCCAAGAGAAACACATGATTTAACTTCAATTTAATGCCAACTAGTACACTTAGCTTCAAATCAATGCGAAACAAATGATTTACCTTCAAATACCTGCGGTTTAAATGAAATAGCTTCAAATTCAGGCGAAAAAAACGAGTTAGCATCAAATCCATGCGAAACACATGATTTAGCATCAAATCAATATGAAGTAGAAGGCTTAACTTCAAATCCATGCGAAACATGTGGTTTAGCTTCAAATACTTGTGATAAACGGGATTTAGAGTCAACTGCATGCGAATCAAACGAGTTAGCTTCAAATCCCCGGAAAACACATGATTTGACTTCAAATCAAAGCGAATTAGGAGGCTTAGCTTCAAATCGATGCGAAACAAATGATTTACCTTCAAATACCTGCGGTTTAAATGAAATAACTTCAAATGCAGGCGAAACAAACGAGTTAGCTTCAAATCCATGGGAAACACATGCGTTAGCTTCAAATCAATGCGAAGTAGAAGGCTTAGCTTCAAATTCATGCGAAACAAATGGTTTAGCTTCAAATAGTTGTGATAAACACGATTTAGAGTCAACTGCATGCGAAACAAACGAGTTAGCTTCAAATCCATGGGAAACACATGAGTTAGCTTCAAATCAATGCGAAGTAGAAGGCTTAGCTTCAAATCTATGCGAAACAAATGGTTTAGCTTCAAATACTTGTGATAAACACGATTTAGAGTCAACTGCATGCGAATCAAACGAGTTAGCTTCAAATCCCAGGGAAACACATGATTTAACTTCAAATCAAAGCGAAGTAGGAGGCTTAGCTTCAAATCCATGCGAAACAAATGATTTCCCTTCAAATACCTGCGGTTTAAATGAAATAGCTTCAAATGCAGGCGAAACAAACGAGTTAGCTTGAAGTCCATGGGAAACACATGCGTTAGCTTCAAATCAATGCGAAGTAGAAGGCTTAGCTTCAAATTCATGCGAAACAAATGGTTTATCTTCAAATAGTTGTGATAAACGCGATTTAGAGTCAACTGCATGCGAATCAAACGAGTTAGCTTCAAATCCATGGGAAACACATGAGTTAGCTTCAAATCTATGCGAAACAAATGGTTTAGCTTCAAATACTTGTGATAAACACGATTTAGAGTCAACTGCATGCGAATCAAACGAGTTAGCTTCAAATCCCAGGGAAACACATGATTTAACTTCAAATCGAAGCGAAGTAGGAGGCTTAGCTTCAAATCCATGCGAAAAAAATGATTTAGCTTCAAATACTTGTGATAAACGGGATATAGCTTCAACTGCATGCGAATCAAACGAGTTAGCTTCAAATCCCAGGAAAACACATGATTTAACTTCTACTCAAAGCGAAGTAGGAAGAATAGATTCAAATCCATGCGAAACAAATGATTTACCTTCAAATACCAGCGGTTTAAATGAAATAGCTTCAAATGCAGGCGAAACAAACGAGTTAGCTTGAAGTCCATGGGAAACACATGATTCAGCTTCAAATCAATGCGAAGTAGTAGGCTTAGCTTCAAATCAATGCGAAACAAATGGTTTAGCTACAAATAATTGTGATAAACATGATTTAGCTTCAACTGCATGCAAATCAAACGAGTTAGCTTCAAATCCTAGCGAAAATCATTATTTAACTTCAAATCAGTGCACAGTAGTAGGCTTAGCTTCAAATCAATCCGAAGCAAATGATTTAACTTCAAAACCTTGTGATGTTGATAATGTAGCTTCAACCCTATGCGAAACAAACGAGTTAGCTTCAAATCCATGCAAAACACATGATTTAACTTCAAATGCTTGCGATATAAATGAAATAGTTTCAAATGCAGGCGAAACAAACGAGTTAGCTTCAAATCCATGGGAAACACATGAGTTAGCTTCAAATCAATGCGAAGTTGAAGGCTTAGCTTCAAATCTATGCGAAACAAATGGTTTAGCTTCAAATTCTTGTGATAAACACGATTTAGAGTCAACTGCATGCGAATCAAACGAGTTAGATTCAAATCCAAGGGAAACACATGATTTAACTTCAAATCAATGCGAAGTAGAAGGCTTAGCTTCAAATCCATGCGAAACAAATGATTTAGCTTCAAATACTTGTGATAAACGGGATTTACCTTCAACTGCATGCGAATCAAACGAGTGAGTTTCAAATCCCAGGAAAAAACATGATTTAACTTCAACTCAAAGCGAAGTAGGAGGCTTAGATTCAAATCCTTGCGAAACAAATGATTTACCTTCAAATACCTGCGGTTTAAATGAAATAGCTTCAAATGGAGGCGAAAAAAACGAGTTAGCATCAAATCCATGCGAAACACATGAGTTAGCTTCAAATCAATGCGAAGTAGAAGGCTTAGCTTCAAATCCATGCGAAACAAATGGTTTAGCTTCAAATACTTGTGATAAACACGATTTAGAGTCAACTGCATGCGAATCAAACAAGTTAGCTTCAAATCCCAGGAAAACACATGATTTAACTTCAAATCAATGCGAAGTAGAAGGCTTAGCTTCAAATCCATGCGAAACAAATGATTTAGCTTCAAATACTTGTGATAAACGGGATTTAGCTTCAACTGCATGCGAATCAAACGAGTTAGCTTCAAATCCCAGGGAAACACATGATTTAACTTCAAATCAAAGCGAAGAAGGAGGCTTAGCTTCAAATCCATGCGAAACAAATGATTTACCTTCATATACCTGCGGTTTAAATGAAATAGCTTCAAATGCAGGCGAAACAAACGAGTTAGCTTGAAGTCCATGGGAAACACATGATTCAGCTTCAAGTCAATGCGAAGTAGTAGGCTTAGCTTCAAATCAATGCGAAATTTAGCTACAAATAATTGTGATAAACATGATTTAGCTTCAACTGCATGCAAATCAAACGAGTTAGCTTCAAATCCTAGCGAAAAACATTATTTAACTTCAAATCAGTGCAAAGTAGTTGGCTTAGCTTCAAATCAATCCGAAGCAAATGATTTAACTTCAAAACCTTGTGATGTTGATAATGTAGCTTCAACCCTATTCGAAACAAACGAGTTAGCTTCAAATCCATGCAAAACACATGATTTAACTTCAAATGCTTGCGATATAAATGAAATAGTTTCAAATGCAGGCGAAACGATCGAGTTAGCTTGAAGTCCATGGGAAACACATGATTCAGCTTCAAATCAATGCGAAGTAGTAGGCTTAGCTTCAAATCAATGCGAAACAAATGGTTTAGCTTCAAATACTTGTGATAAACATGATTTAGCTTCAACTGCATGCGAATCGAACGAGTTAGCTTCAAATCCAAGGGAAACATATGATTTAACATCAAATCAATGCGAAGTAGAAGGCTTAGCTTCAAATTCATGCGAATCGAATGGTTTAGCTTCAAATAGTTGTGATAAACACGATTTAGAGTCAACTGCATGCGAATCAAACGAGTTAGCTTCAAATCCATGGGAAACACATGATTTAACTTCAAATCAAAGCGAAGTAGCAGGCTTAGCTTCAAATCCATGCGAAACACATAATTTACCTTCAAATACCTGCGGTTTAAATGAAATAGCTTCAAATGCAGGCGAAACAAACGAGTTAGCTTGAAGTACATGGGAAACACATGATTCAGCTTCAAATCAATGCGAAGTGGTAGGCTTAGCTTCAAATCAATGCGAAACAAATGGGTTAGCTTCAAATACTTGTGATAAACATGATTACAACTGCATGGGAATCAAACGAGTTAGCTTCAAATCCCACAGAAACGCATGATTTAACTTCAAATTAATGCGAAGTAGTAGGCTTAGCTTCAAATCAATGCGAAACAAATGATTTAGCTTCAAATACTTGTGATAAACATGATTAAGCTTCAACTGCATGCGAATCGAACGAGTTAGCTTCAAATCCAAGGGAAACACATGATTTAACTTCAAATCAATGCGAAGTAGAAGGCTTTGCTTCAAATCCATGCGCAAGAAATGATTTACCTTCAAATACTTGCGGTTTAAATGAAATAGCTTCAAATGCAGGCGAAACAAACGAGTTAGCTTCAAGTCCATGCGAAACACATGATTCAGCTTCAAATCAATGCGAAGTAGTAGGCTTAGCTTCAAATCAATGCGAAACAAATGGTTTAGCTTCAAATACTTGTGATAAACATAATTTAGCATCAACTGCATACGAATCAAACGAGTTAGCTTCAAATCCCACAGAAACGCATGATTTAACTTCAAATCAATACGAAGTAGTAGGCTTAGCTTCAAATCAATGCGAAACAAATGGTTTAGCTTCAAATACTTGTGATAAACATGATTTAGCTTCAACTGCATGCGAATCGAACTAGTTCGCTTCAAATCCAAGAGAAACACATGATTTAACTTCAATTTAATGCCAACTAGTACACTTAGCTTCAAATCAATGCGAAACAAATGATTTACCTTCAAATACCTGCGGTTTAAATGAAATAGCTTCAAATTCAGGCGAAAAAAACGAGTTAGCATCAAATCCATGCGAAACACATGATTTAGCATCAAATCAATATGAAGTAGAAGGCTTAACTTCAAATCCTTGCGAAACATGTGGTTTAGCTTCAAATACTTGTGATAAACGGGATTTAGAGTCAACTGCATGCGAATCAAACGAGTTAGCTTCAAATCCCCGGAAAACACATGATTTGACTTCAAATCAAAGCGAATTAGGAGGCTTAGCTTCAAATCGATGCGAAACAAATGATTTACCTTCAAATACCTGCGGTTTAAATGAAATAACTTCAAATGCAGGCGAAACAAACGAGTTAGCTTCAAATCCATGGGAAACACATGCGTTAGCTTCAAATCAATGCGAAGTAGAAGGCTTAGCTTCAAATTCATGCGAAACAAATGGTTTAGCTTCAAATAGTTGTGATAAACACGATTTAGAGTCAACTGCATGCGAATCAAACGAGTTATCTTCAAATCCATGGGAAACACATGAGTTAGCTTCAAATCAATGCGAAGTAGATGGCTTAGCTTCAAATCTATGCGAAACAAATGGTTTAGCTTCAAATACTTGTGATAAACACGATTTAGAGTCAACTGCATGCGAATCAAACGAGTTAGCTTCAAATCCCAGGGAAACACATGATTTAACTTCAAATCAAAGCGAAGTAGGAGGCTTAGCTTCAAATCCATGCGAAACAAATGATTTCCCTTCAAATACCTGCGGTTTAAATGAAATAGCTTCAAATGCATGCGAATCAAACGAGTTAGCTTCAAATCCATGGGAAACACATGAGTTAGCTTCAAATCAATGCGAAGTGGTAGGCTTAGCTTCAAATCAATGCGAAACAAATGGTTTAGCTACAAATAATAGTGATAAACGTGATTTAGCTTCAACTGCATTCAAATCAAACGAGTTAGCTTCAAATCCTAGCGAAAAACATTATTTAACTTCAAATCAGTGCAAAGTAGTAGGCTTAGCTTCAAATCAATCCGAAGCAAATGATTTAACTTCAAAACCTTGTGATGTTGATAGTGTAGCTTCAACCCTATGCGAAACAAACGAGTTAGCTTCAAATCCATGCAAAACACATGATTTAACTTCATATGCTTGCGATATAAATGAAATAGTTTCAAATGCAGGCGAAACAAACGAGTTTGCTTCAAATCCATGGGAAACACATGAGTTAGCTTCAAATCAATGCGAAGTTGAAGGGTTAGCTTCAAATTTATGCGAAACAAATGGTTTAGCTTCAAATACTTGTGATAAACACGATTTAGAGGCAAGTGCATTGCGAATCAAACGAGTTAGATTCAAATCCAAGGGAAACACATGATTTAACTTCAAATCAATGCGAAGTCGAAGGCTTAGCTTCAAATCCATGCGAAACAAACGATTTAGCTTCAAATACTTGTGATAAACGGGATATAGCTTCAACTGCATGCGAATCAAACGAGTTAGCTTCAAATCCCAGGAAAACACATGATTTAACTTCTACTCAAAGCGAAGTAGGAAGCTTAGATTCAAATCCATGCGAAACAAATGATTTACCTTCAAATACCTGCGGTTTAAATGAAATAGCTTCAAATGCAGGCGAAACAAACGAGTTAGCTTGAAGTCCATGGGAAACACATGATTCAGCTTCAAATCAATGCGAAGTAGTAGGCTTAGCTTCAAATCAATGCGAAACAAATGGTTTAGCATCAAATCAATATGAAGTAGAAGGCTTAACTTCAAATCCATGCGAAACATGTGGTTTAGCTTCAAATACTTGTGATAAACGGGATTTAGAGTCAACTTCATGCGAATCAAACGATTAAACTTCAAATCCCAGGGAAACACATGATTTAAATTCAAATCAATACGAAGTAGTAGGCTTAGCTTCAAATAAATGCGAAACAAATGGTTTGGATTCAGAAACTTGTGATCAAAATGATTTAGCTTCAACTGCATGCGAATTAAACGAGTTAGCTTCAAATTCAATAGAAACACATGATTTAACTTCAAATCAATGCGAAGTACAAGGCTTAGCTTCAAATACATGCGAAATAAATGATTTACCTTCAAATACTTGCGGTTTAATTGAAATAGCTTTAAATGCAGGCGAAACAAACGAGTTAGCTTCAAATCCATGCGAAACACATAATTCAGCTTCAAATCAATGCGAAGTAGAAGGCTTTGCTTCAAATCCATACGAAACAACTGATTTACCTTCAAATACTTGCGGTTTAAATGAAATAGCTTCAAATGCAGGCGAAACAAACGAGTTAGCTTCAAGTCCATGCGAAACACATGATTCAATTTCAAATCAATGCGAAGTAGCAGGCTTAGCTTCAAATCAATGCGAAACAAATGGTTTAGCTTCAAATACTTGTGATAAACATGATTTAGCTTCATCTGCATGCTAATCGAACGAGTTCACTTCAAATCCAAGAGAAACACATGATTTAACTTCAAATCAATGCGAACTAGTAGACTTAGCTTCAAATCAATGCGAAACAAATGATTTAGCTTCAAATAATTGTGATAAACATGATTAAGCTTCAACTGCATGCGAATCAAACGAGTTAGCTTGAATTCCGAGGGAAACACATGATTTAACTTCAAATCATTGCGAAGTGGAAGGCATAACTTCAAATCCATGCGAAACAAATGTTTTGGGTTCAGATACTTGTAATAAACATGATTTAGATGCAACTGCATGCGATTCAAACGAGTTAGCTTCAGATCCAAGAGAAACGCATGATATTAACAACAAATCAATGCGAAGTGGAAGGCTTAGTTTCAAATCCATGCGAAAGAAATGATTTACCTTCAAATACCTGCGGTTTATATGAAATAGATTTAACTTCAAATCAATGCGAAGTAGAAGGCTTAGCTTCAAATCAATGCGAAACAAATGATTTAGCTTCAACTGCATGCGAATCGAACGAGTTAGCTTCAAATTCCAGCGAAACACATGATTCAGCTTCAAATCAATGCGAAATAGAAGGCTTAGCTTCAAATCCATGCTACACAAATGATTAGGCTTCAAATACTTGAGGTTTAAATGAAATAACTTCAAATGCAGGCGAAAAAACGAGATTGCTTCAAATCCATGCGGGACCCATGATATAGCTTCATATCAATGCAAAAAAAAGATTTAGACTCAAATCAAAGAAAAGTAGATGGCTCGTCTTCAAATCCATGCGAAACAAATGGTTTAGCCTCAAATACTTGTGATATACATGATTTAGATTCAACTGCATGCGAAACAAACGAGGTAGCTTCAAATCAATGCGAAACACATTATTTAGCTTCAAATTCATTCGGAACACATGGTTTAGCTTAATATTCTTGCGAAACAAATGGTTTAGCTTGAAATACTTGTGATATACATGATTTAGCTTCAGCTGCATGCGAAACAAACTTGTTAGCTTCAAATCCAAGCGAAACAAATGATTCAACTTCAAATCAATGCGAAGTAGAAGGCCCATCTTCGAATCCTCACGAAACAGATGGTTAACTTCAAGTACTTGTGATATACGTGATTTAGCTTCAACAGCATGCGAAACAAACGCGTTGGCTTCAAATCCATGCGAAACACATGATTTAGCATCAAATCAATGCGAAGTAGAAGGCTTATATTCGAATCCACGGGAAACTAATGGTTTAGCTTCAAATGCTTGAGATATAAATGATTTAGCTTCAATTGCATGTGAAACAAAGGAGTTAGCTTCAAATCCTAGCGAAACGCATGATTCAGCTTCAAATCAATGCGAAGTGGAAGGCTTAGCTTCAAATCCATGCGGAACGAATGATTTAGCTTCAAATACCTGCGGTTTAAATGAATTAACTTCAAATGCAGGCGAAACAAACGAGTTAGCTTCAAATCCATGCGAAACACATGATTTAGCTTCAAATCAATGCGAAGTAGAAGGCTTAGCTTCAAATCCATGCGAAACAAATGGTTTAGCTTCAAATACTTGTGATAAACACGATTTAGAGTCAACTGCATGCGAATCAAACGAGTTAGCTTCAAATCCCAGGGAAACACATGATTTAACTTCAAATCAATGCGAAGTAGAACGCTTAGCTTCAAATCCATGCGAAACAAATGATTTAGCTTCAAATACTTGTGATTAACATGATTTAGCTTCAACTGCATGCGAATCAAACGAGTTAGCTTCAAATATCAGGGAAACACATGATTTAAGTTCAAATCAAAGCGAAGTAGGAGGCTTAGCTTCAAATCCATGCGAAACAAATGATTTACCTTCAAATACCTGCGGTTTTTAATGAAATAGCTTCAAATGCAGGCGAAAAAAACGAGTTAGCATCAAATCCATGCGAAGCACATGATCTAGCATCAAATCAATATGAAGTAGAAGGCTTAGCTTCAAATCCATGCGAAACATGTGGTTTAGCTTCAAATACTTGTGATAAACGGGATTTAGAGTAAACGGCATGCGAATCAAACGAGTTAGCTTCAAATATCAGGGAAACACATGATTTAACTTCAAATCAAAGCGAAGTAGGAGGCTTAGCTTCAAATCCATGCGAAACAAATGATTTAATTCAAATACCTGCGGTTTAAATGAAATAGCTTCTAATGCAGGCGAAAAAAAGGAGTTAGCTTCAAATCCATGGGAAACACATGAGTTAGCTTCAAATCAATGCGAAGTAGAAGGCTTAGCTTCAAATCCACGTGAAACAAATGGTTTAGCTTCAAATACTTATGATAAACACGATTTAGAGTCAACTGCATGCGAATCAAACGAGTTAGCTTCAACTCCCAGGGAAACACATGATTTAACTTCAAATCAATGCGAAGTAGAAGGCTTAGCTTCAAATCCATGCGAAACAAATGATTTAGCTTCAAATATTTGTGATAAACATGATATAGCTTCAACTGCATGCGAATCAAACGAGTTAGCTTCAAATATCAGGGAAACACATGATTTAAGTTCAAATCAAAGCGAAGTATGAGGCTTAGCTTCAAATCCATGCGAAACAAATGATTTACCTTCAAATACCTGCGGTTTAAATGAAATAACTTCAAATGCAGGCAAAACAAACGAGTTAGCATCAAATCCATGCGAAACACATGAGTTAGCTTCAAATCAATGCGAAGTAGAAGGCTTAGCTTCAAATCCATGCGAAACAAATGGTTTATCTTCAAATACTTGTGATAAACACGATTTAGAGTCAACTGCATGCGAATCAAACGAGTTAGCTTCAAATCCCAGGGAAACACATGATTTAACTTCAAATCAATGCGAAGTAGAACGCTTAGCTTCAAATCCATGCGAAACAAATGATTTACCTTCAAATACCTGCGGTTTAAATGAAATAACTTAAAATGCAGACGAAACAAACGAGTTAGCATCAAATCCATGCGAAACACATGATTTAGCATCAAATCAATATGAAGTAGAAGGCTTAGCTTCAAATCCATGCGAAACATGTGGTTTTGCTTCAAATACTTGTGATAAAAATGATTTAGCTTCAACTGCATGCGAATCAAACAAGTTAGCTTCAAATCCTAGCGAAAAACATGATTTAACTTCAAATCAATGCAAAGTAGTAGGCTCAGCTTCAAATACATGCGAAACAAATGATTTACCTTCAAATACTTGCGGTTTAAATGAAATAGCTTCAAATGCAGGCGAAACAAACAAGTTAGTTTGAAGTCCATGCGAAACACAAGATTCAGCTTCAAATCAATGCGAAGTAGTAGGCTTAGCTTCAAATAAATGCGAAACAAATGGTTTAGCATCAAATCAATATGAAGTAGAAGGCTTAACTTCAAATCCATGCGAAACATGTGGTTTAGCTTCAAATACTTGTGATAAACGGGATTTAGAGTCAACTTCATGCGAATCAAACGATTAAACTTCAAATCCCAGGGAAGCACATGATTTAAATTCAAATCAATACGAAGTAGTAGGCTTAGCTTCAAATAAATGCGAAACAAATGGTTTGGATTCAGAAACTTGTGATCAAAATGATTTAGCTTCAACTGCATGCGAATTAAACGAGTTAGCTTCAAATTCAATAGAAACACATGATTTAACTTCAAATCAATGCGAAGTACAAGGCTTTGCTTCAAATACATGCGAAATAAATGATTTACCTTCAAATACTTGCGGTTTAATTGAAATAGCTTTAAATGCAGGCGAAACAAACGAGTTAGCTTCAAATCCATGCGAAACACATAATTCAGCTTCAAATCAATGCGAAGTAGAAGGCTTTGCTTCAAATCCATACGAAACAAATGATTTACCTTCAAATACTTGCGGTTTAAATGAAATAGCTTCAAATGCAGGCGAAGCAAACGAGTTAGCTTCAAGTCCATGCGAAACACATGATTCAATTTCAAATCAATATGAAGTAGAAGGCTTAGCTTCAAATCCATGCGAAACATGTGGTTTTGCTTCAAATACTTGTGATAAAAATGATTTAGCTTCAACTGCATGCGAATCAAACAAGTTAGCTTCAAATCCTAGCGAAAAACATGATTTAACTTCAAATCAATGCAAAGTAGTAGGCTCAGCTTCAAATACATGCGAAACAAATGATTTACCTTCAAATACTTGCGGTTTAAATGAAATAGCTTCAAATGCAGGCGAAACAAACAAGTTAGTTTGAAGTCCATGCGAAACACAAGATTCAGCTTCAAATCAATGCGAAGTAGTAGGCTTAGCTTCAAATCCATGCGAAACAAATGATTTAGCTTCAAATACTTGTGATAAACATGATTTAGCTTCAACTGCGTGCGAATCAAACGAGTTAGCTTCAAATATCAGGGAAACACATGATTTAACTTCAAATCAAAGCGAAGTGGAAGGCTTAGCTTCAAATCCATGCGAAACAAATGATTTAATTCAAATACCTGCGGTTTAAATGAAATAGCTTCTAATGCAGGCGAAAAAAAAGAGTTAGCTTCAAATCCATGGGAAACACATGAGTTAGCTTCAAATCAATGCGAAGTAGAAGGCTTAGCTTCAAATCCACGTGAAACAAATGGTTTAGATTCAAATACTTATGATAAACACGATTTAGAGTCAACTGCATGCGAATCAAACGAGTTAGCTTCAAATCCCAGGGAAACACATGATTTAACTTCAAATCAATGCGAAGTAGAACGCTTAGCTTCAAATCCATGCGAAACAAATGATTTAGCTTCAAATACTTGTGATTAACATGATTTAGCTTCAACTGCATGCGAATCAAACGAGTTAGCTTCAAATATCAGGGAGACACATGATTTAAGTTCAAATCAAAGCGAAGTAGGAGGCTTAGCTTCAAATCCATGCGAAACAAATGATTTACCTTCAAATACCTGCGGTTTTTAATGAAATAGCTTCAAATGCAGGCGAAAAAAACGAGTTAGCATCAAATCCATGCGAAGCACATGATCTAGCATCAAATCAATATGAAGTAGAAGGCTTAGCTTCAAATCCATGCGAAACATGTGGTTTAGCTTCAAATACTTGTGATAAACGGGATTTAGAGTAAACGGCATGCGAATCAAACGAGTTAGCTTCAAATATCAGGGAAACACATGATTTAACTTCAAATCAAAGCGAAGTAGGAGGCTTAGCTTCAAATCCATGCGAAACAAATGATTTAATTCAAATACCTGCGGTTTAAATGAAATAGCTTCTAATGCAGGCGAAAAAAAGGAGTTAGCTTCAAATCCATGGGAAACACATGAGTTAGCTTCAAATCAATGCGAAGTAGAAGGCTTAGCTTCAAATCCACGTGAAACAAATGGTTTAGCTTCAAATACTTATGATAAACACGATTTAGAGTCAACTGCATGCGAATCAAACGAGTTAGCTTCAACTCCCAGGGAAACACATGATTTAACTTCAAATCAATGCGAAGTAGAAGGCTTAGCTTCAAATCCATGCGAAACAAATGATTTAGCTTCAAATATTTGTGATAAACATGATATAGCTTCAACTGCATGCGAATCAAACGAGTTAGCTTCAAATATCAGGGAAACACATGATTTAAGTTCAAATCAAAGCGAAGTATGAGGCTTAGCTTCAAATCCATGCGAAACAAATGATTTACCTTCAAATACCTGCGGTTTAAATGAAATAACTTCAAATGCAGGCAAAACAAACGAGTTAGCATCAAATCCATGCGAAACACATGAGTTAGCTTCAAATCAATGCGAAGTAGAAGGCTTAGCTTCAAATCCATGCGAAACAAATGGTTTATCTTCAAATACTTGTGATAAACACGATTTAGAGTCAACTGCATGCGAATCAAACGAGTTAGCTTCAAATCCCAGGGAAACACATGATTTAACTTCAAATCAATGCGAAGTAGAACGCTTAGCTTCAAATCCATGCGAAACAAATGATTTACCTTCAAATACCTGCGGTTTAAATGAAATAGCTTCAAATGCAGGCGAAACAAACAAGTTAGTTTGAAGTCCATGCGAAACACAAGATTCAGCTTCAAATCAATGCGAAGTAGTAGGCTTAGCTTCGAATAAATGCGAAACAAATGGTTTAGCATCAAATCAATATGAAGTAGAAGGCTTAACTTCAAATCCATGCGAAACATGTGGTTTAGCTTCAAATACTTGTGATAAACGGGATTTAGAGTCAACTTCATGCGAATCAAACGATTAAACTTCAAATCCCAGGGAAGCACATGATTTAAATTCAAATCAATACGAAGTAGTAGGCTTAGCTTCAAATAAATGCGAAACAAATGGTTTGGATTCAGAAACTTGTGATCAAAATGATTTAGCTTCAACTGCATGCGAATTAAACGAGTTAGCTTCAAATTCAATAGAAACACATGATTTAACTTCAAATCAATGCGAAGTACAAGGCTTAGCTTCAAATACATGCGAAATAAATGATTTACCTTCAAATACTTGCGGTTTAATTGAAATAGCTTTAAATGCAGGCGAAACAAACGAGTTAGCTTCAAATCCATGCGAAACACATAATTCAGCTTCAAATCAATGCGAAGTAGAAGGCTTTGCTTCAAATCCATACGAAACAAATGATTTACCTTCAAATACTTGCGGTTTAAATGAAATAGCTTCAAATGCAGGCGAAGCAAACGAGTTAGCTTCAAGTCCATGCGAAACACATGATTCAATTTCAAATCAATGCGAAGTAGCAGGCTTAGCTTCAAATCAATGCGAAACAAATGGTTTAGCGTCAAATACTTGTGATAAACATGATTTAGCTTCATCTGCATGCTAATCGAACGAGTTCACTTCAAATCCAAGAGAAACACATGATTTAACTTCAAATCAATGCGAACTAGTAGACTTAGCTTCAATTCAATGCGAAACAAATGATTTAGCTTCAAATAATTGTGATAAACATGATTAAGCTTCAACTGCATGCGAATCAAACGAGTTAGCTTGAATTCCGAGGGAAACACATGATTTAACTTCAAATCATTGCGAAGTGGAAGGCATAACTTCAAATCCATGCGAAACAAATGTTTTGGGTTCAGATACTTGTAATAAACATGATTTAGATGCAACTGCATGCGATTCAAACGAGTTAGCTTCAGATCCAAGAGAAACGCATGATATTAACAACAAATCAATGCGAAGTGGAAGGCTTAGTTTCAAATCCATGCGAAAGAAATGATTTACCTTCAAATACCTGCGGTTTATATGAAATAGATTTAACTTCAAATCAATGCGAAGTAGAAGGCTTAGCTTCAAATCAATGCGAAACAAATGATTTAGCTTCAACTGCATGCGAATCGAACGAGTTAGCTTCAAATTCCAGCGAAACACATGATTCAGCTTCAAATCAATGCGAAATAGAAGGCTTAGCTTCAAATCCATGCTACACAAATGATTTAGCTTCAAATACTTGAGGTTTAAATGAAATAACTTCAAATGCAGGCGAAAAAACGAGATTGCTTCAAATCCATGCGGGACCCATGATATAGCTTCATATCAATGCAAAAAAAAGATTTAGACTCAAATCAAAGAAAAGTAGATGGCTCGTCTTCAAATCCATGCGAAACAAATGGTTTAGCCTCAAATACTTGTGATATACATGATTTAGATTCAACTGCATGCGAAACAAACGAGGTAGCTTCAAATCAATGCGAAACACATTATTTAGCTTCAAATTCATTCGGAACACATGGTTTAGCTTAATATTCTTGCGAAACAAATGGTTTAGCTTGAAATACTTGTGATATACATGATTTAGCTTCAGCTGCATGCGAAACAAACTTGTTAGCTTCAAATCCAAGCGAAACAAATGATTCAACTTCAAATCAATGCGAAGTAGAAGGCCCATCTTCGAATCCTCACGAAACAGATGGTTAACTTCAAGTACTTGTGATATACGTGATTTAGCTTCAACAGCATGCGAAACAAACGCGTTGGCTTCAAATCCATGCGAAACACATGATTTAGCATCAAATCAATGCGAAGTAGAAGGCTTATATTCGAATCCACGGGAAACTAATGGTTTAGCTTCAAATGCTTGAGATATAAATGATTTAGCTTCAATTGCATGTGAAACAAAGGAGTTAGCTTCAAATCCTAGCGAAACGCATGATTCAGCTTCAAATCAATGCGAAGTGGAAGGCTTAGCTTCAAATCCATGCGGAACGAATGATTTAGCTTCAAATACCTGCGGTTTAAATGAATTAACTTCAAATGCAGGCGAAACAAACGAGTTAGCTTCAAATCCATGCGAAACACATGATTTAGCTTCAAATCAATGCGAAGTAGAAGGCTTAGCTTCAAATCCATGCGAAACAAATGGTTTAGCTTCAAATACTTGTGATAAACACGATTTAGAGTCAACTGCATGCGAATCAAACGAGTTAGCTTCAAATCCCAGGGAAACACATGATTTAACTTCAAATCAATGCGAAGTAGAACGCTTAGCTTCAAATCCATGCGAAACAAATGATTTAGCTTCAAATACTTGTGATTAACATGATTTAGCTTCAACTGCATGCGAATCAAACGAGTTAGCTTCAAATATCAGGGAAACACATGATTTAAGTTCAAATCAAAGCGAAGTAGGAGGCTTAGCTTCAAATCCATGCGAAACAAATGATTTACCTTCAAATACCTGCGGTTTTTAATGAAATAGCTTCAAATGCAGGCGAAAAAAACGAGTTAGCATCAAATCCATGCGAAGCACATGATCTAGCATCAAATCAATATGAAGTAGAAGGCTTAGCTTCAAATCCATGCGAAACATGTGGTTTAGCTTCAAATACTTGTGATAAACGGGATTTAGAGTAAACGGCATGCGAATCAAACGAGTTAGCTTCAAATATCAGGGAAACACATGATTTAACTTCAAATCAAAGCGAAGTAGGAGGCTTAGCTTCAAATCCATGCGAAACAAATGATTTAATTCAAATACCTGCGGTTTAAATGAAATAGCTTCTAATGCAGGCGAAAAAAAGGAGTTAGCTTCAAATCCATGGGAAACACATGAGTTAGCTTCAAATCAATGCGAAGTAGAAGGCTTAGCTTCAAATCCACGTGAAACAAATGGTTTAGCTTCAAATACTTATGATAAACACGATTTAGAGTCAACTGCATGCGAATCAAACGAGTTAGCTACAACTCCCAGGGAAACACATGATTTAACTTCAAATCAATGCGAAGTAGAAGGCTTAGCTTCAAATCCATGCGAAACAAATGATTTAGCTTCAAATATTTGTGATAAACATGATATAGCTTCAACTGCATGCGAATCAAACGAGTTAGCTTCAAATATCAGGGAAACACATGATTTAAGTTCAAATCAAAGCGAAGTATGAGGCTTAGCTTCAAATCCATGCGAAACAAATGATTTACCTTCAAATACCTGCGGTTTAAATGAAATAACTTCAAATGCAGGCAAAACAAACGAGTTAGCATCAAATCCATGCGAAACACATGAGTTAGCTTCAAATCAATGCGAAGTAGAAGGCTTAGCTTCAAATCCATGCGAAACAAATGGTTTATCTTCAAATACTTGTGATAAACACGATTTAGAGTCAACTGCATGCGAATCAAACGAGTTAGCTTCAAATCCCAGGGAAACACATGATTTAACTTCAAATCAATGCGAAGTAGAACGCTTAGCTTCAAATCCATGCGAAACAAATGATTTAGCTTCAAATACTTGTGATTAACATGATTTAGCTTCAACTGCATGCGAATCAAACGAGTTAGCTTCAAATATCAGGGAAACACATGATTTAAGTTCAAATCAAAGCGAAGTAGGAGGCTTAGCTTCAAATCCATGCGAAACAAATGATTTACCTTCAAATACCTGCGGTTTTTAATGAAATAGCTTCAAATGCAGGCGAAAAAAACGAGTTAGCATCAAATCCATGCGAAGCACATGATCTAGCATCAAATCAATATGAAGTAGAAGGCTTAGCTTCAAATCCATGCGAAACATGTGGTTTAGCTTCAAATACTTGTGATAAACGGGATTTAGAGTAAACGGCATGCGAATCAAACGAGTTAGCTTCAAATATCAGGGAAACACATGATTTAACTTCAAATCAAAGCGAAGTAGGAGGCTTAGCTTCAAATCCATGCGAAACAAATGATTTAATTCAAATACCTGCGGTTTAAATGAAATAGCTTCTAATGCAGGCGAAAAAAAGGAGTTAGCTTCAAATCCATGGGAAACACATGAGTTAGCTTCAAATCAATGCGAAGTAGAAGGCTTAGCTTCAAATCCACGTGAAACAAATGGTTTAGCTTCAAATACTTATGATAAACACGATTTAGAGTCAACTGCATGCGAATCAAACGAGTTAGCTACAACTCCCAGGGAAACACATGATTTAACTTCAAATCAATGCGAAGTAGAAGGCTTAGCTTCAAATCCATGCGAAACAAATGATTTAGCTTCAAATATTTGTGATAAACATGATATAGCTTCAACTGCATGCGAATCAAACGAGTTAGCTTCAAATATCAGGGAAACACATGATTTAAGTTCAAATCAAAGCGAAGTATGAGGCTTAGCTTCAAATCCATGCGAAACAAATGATTTACCTTCAAATACCTGCGGTTTAAATGAAATAACTTCAAATGCAGGCAAAACAAACGAGTTAGCATCAAATCCATGCGAAACACATGAGTTAGCTTCAAATCAATGCGAAGTAGAAGGCTTAGCTTCAAATCCATGCGAAACAAATGGTTTATCTTCAAATACTTGTGATAAACACGATTTAGAGTCAACTGCATGCGAATCAAACGAGTTAGCTTCAAATCCCAGGGAAACACATGATTTAACTTCAAATCAATGCGAAGTAGAACGCTTAGCTTCAAATCCATGCGAAACAAATGATTTACCTTCAAATACCTGCGGTTTAAATGAAATAACTTAAAATGCAGACGAAACAAACGAGTTAGCATCAAATCCATGCGAAACACATGATTTAGCATCAAATCAATATGAAGTAGAAGGCTTAGCTTCAAATCCATGCGAAACATGTGGTTTTGCTTCAAATACTTGTGATAAAAATGATTTAGCTTCAACTGCATGCGAATCAAACAAGTTAGCTTCAAATCCTAGCGAAAAACATGATTTAACTTCAAATCAATGCAAAGTAGTAGGCTCAGCTTCAAATACATGCGAAACAAATGATTTACCTTCAAATACTTGCGGTTTAAATGAAATAGCTTCAAATGCAGGCGAAACAAACAAGTTAGTTTGAAGTCCATGCGAAACACAAGATTCAGCTTCAAATCAATGCGAAGTAGTAGGCTTAGCTTCAAATCCATGCGAAACAAATGATTTAGCTTCAAATACTTGTGATAAACATGATTTAGCTTCAACTGCGTGCGAATCAAACGAGTTAGCTTCAAATATCAGGGAAACACATGATTTAACTTCAAATCAAAGCGAAGTAGGAGGCTTAGCTTCAAATCCATGCGAAACAAATGATTTAATTCAAATACCTGCGGTTTAAATGAAATAGCTTCTAATGCAGGCGAAAAAAAAGAGTTAGCTTCAAATCCATGGGAAACACATGAGTTAGCTTCAAATCAATGCGAAGTAGAAGGCTTAGCTTCAAATCCACGTGAAACAAATGGTTTAGATTCAAATACTTATGATAAACACGATTTAGAGTCAACTGCATGCGAATCAAACGAGTTAGCTTCAACTCCCAGGGAAACACATGATTTAACTTCAAATCAATGCGAAGTAGAAGGCTTAGCTTCAAATCCATGCGAAACAAATGATTTAGCTTCAAATACTTGTGATTAACATGATTTAGCTTCAACTGCATGCGAATCAAACGAGTTAGCTTCAAATATCAGGGAAACACATGATTTAAGTTCAAATCAAAGCGAAGTAGGAGGCTTAGCTTCAAATCCATGCGAAACAAATGATTTACCTTCAAATACCTGCGGTTTAAATGAAATAGCTTCAAATGCAGGCGAAAAAAACGAGTTAGCATCAAATCCATGCGAAACACATGAGTTAGCTTCAAATCAATGCGAAGTAGAAGGCTTAGCTTCAAATCCATGCGCAAAAAATGGTTTAGCCTCAAATACTTGTGATAAACACGATTTAGAGTCAACTGCATGCGAATCAAACGAGTTAGCTTCAAATATCAGGGAAACACATGATTTAACTTCAAATCAAAGCGAAGTAGGAGGCTTAGCTTCAAATCCATGCGAAACAAATGATTTACCTTCAAACACCTGCGGTTTAAATGAAATAACTTCAAATGCAGCAGAAACAAACGAGTTAGCATCAAATCCATGCGAAACACATGAGTTAGCTTCAAATCAATGCGAAGTAGAAGGCTTAGCTTCAACTCCATGCGAAACAAATGGTTTAGCTTCAAATACTTATGATAAACACGTTTTAGAGTCATCTGCATGCGAATCAAACGAGTTAGCTTCAAATATCAGGGAAACACATGATTTAAGTTCAAATCAAAGCGAAGTAGGAGGCTTAGCTTCAAATCCATGCGAAACAAATGATTTACCTTCAAATACCTGCGGTTTAAATGAAATAGCGTCAAATGCAGGCGAAAAAAACGAGTTAGCATCAAATCCATGCGAAACACATGATTTAGCATCAAATCAATATGAAGTAGAAGGCTTAGATTCAAATCCATGCGAAACATGTGGTTTAGCTTCAAATATTTGTGATAAACGGGATTTAGAGTAAACTGCATGCGAATCAAACGAGTTAGCTTCAAATCCCAGGAAAACACATGATTTAACTTCAAATCAAAGCGAAGTAGGAGGCTTAGCTTCAAATCCATGCGAAACAAATGATTTACCTTCAAATACCTGCGGTTTAAATGAAATAACTTCAAATGCAGACGAAACAAACGAGTTAGCATCAAATCCATGCGAAACACATGAGCTAGCTTCAAATCAATGCGAAGTAGAAGGCTTAGCTTCAAATCCATGCGAAACAAATGGTTTAGCTTCAACTGGATGCGAATCAAACGAGTTAGCTTCAAATCCCAGGGAAACACATGATTTAACTTCAAATCAATGCGATGTAGAACGCTTAGCTTCAAATCCATGCGAAACAAATGATTTAGCTTCAAATACTTGTGATTAACATGATTTAGCTTCAACTGCATGCGAATCAAACGAGTTAGCTTCAAATATCAGGGAAACACATGATTTAAGTTCAAATCAAAGCGAAGTAGGAGGCTTAGCTTCAAATCCATGCGAAACAAATGATTTACCTTCAAATACCTGCGGTTTAAATGAAATAGCTTCAAATGCAGGCGAAAAAAAAGAGTTAGCTTCAAATCCATGGGAAACACATGAGTTAGCTTCAAATCAATGCGAAGTAGAAGGCTTATCTTCAAATCCACGCGAAACAAATGATTTAGCTTCATATACTTGTGATTAACATGATTTAGCTTCAACTGCATGCGAATTAAACGAGTTAGCTTCAAATATCAGGGAAACACATGATTTAAGTTCAAATCAAAGCGAAGTAGGAGGCTTAGCTTCAAATCCATGCGAAACAAATGATTTACCTTCAAATACTTGTGATAAACATGATTTAGCTTCAACTGCATGCGAATCAAACGAGTTAGCTTCAAATATCAGGGAAACACATGATTTAACTTCAATTCAAAGCGAAGTAGGAGGCTTAGCTTCAAATCCATGCGAAACAAATGATTTAATTCAAATACCTGCGGTTTAAATGAAATAACTTCAAATGCAGGCAAAACAAACGAGTTAGCATCAAATCCATGCGAAACACATGAGTTAGCTTCAAATCAATGCGAAGTAGAAGGCTTAGCTTCAAATCCATGCGAAACAAATGGTTTAGCTTCAAATACTTGTGATAAACACGATTTAGAGTCAACTGCATGCGAATCAAACGAGTTAGCTTCAAATCCCAGGGAAACACATGATTTAACTTCAAATCAATGCGAAGTAGAACGCTTAGCTTCAAATCCATGCGAAACAAATGATTTAGCTTCATATACTTGTGATTAACATGATTTAGCTTCAACTGCATGCGAATTAAACGAGTTAGATTCAAATCCCAGGAAAACACATGATTTAACTTCAAATCAAAGCGAAGTAGGAGGCTTAGCTTCAAATCCATGCGAAACAAATGATTTACCTTCAAATACCTGCGGTTTAAATGAAATAACTTCAAATGCAGACGAAACAAACGAGTTAGCATCAAATCCATGCGAAACACATGAGCTAGGTTCAAATCAATGCGAAGTAGAAGGCTTAGCTTCAAATCCATGCGAAACAAATGGTTTAGCTTCAACTGGATGCGAATCAAACGAGTTAGCTTCAAATCCCAGGGAAACACATGATTTAACTTCAAATCAATGCGAAGTAGAACGCTTAGCTTCAAATCAATGCGAAGTAGAAGGCTTATCTTCAAATCCACGCGAAACAAATGATTTAGCTTCATATACTTGTGATTAACATGATTTAGCTTCAACTGCATGCGAATTAAACGAGTTAGCTTCAAATATCAGGGAAACACATGATTTAACTTCAATTCAAAGCGAAGTAGGAGGCTTAGCTTCAAATCCATGCGAAACAAATGATTTAATTCAAATACCTGCGGTTTAAATGAAATAACTTCAAATGCAGGCAAAACAAACGAGTTAGCATCAAATCCATGCGAAACACATGAGTTAGCTTCAAATCAATGCGAAGTAGAAGGCTTAGCTTCAAATCCATGCGAAACAAATGGTTTAGCTTCAAATACTTGTGATAAACACGATTTAGAGTCAACTGCATGCGAATCAAACGAGTTAGCTTCAAATCCCAGGGAAACACATGATTTAACTTCAAATCAATGCGAAGTAGAACGCTTAGCTTCAAATCCATGCGAAACAAATGATTTAGCTTCATATACTTGTGATTAACATGATTTAGCTTCAACTGCATGCGAATTAAACGAGTTAGATTCAAATCCCAGGAAAACACATGATTTAACTTCAAATCAAAGCGAAGTAGGAGGCTTAGCTTCAAATCCATGCGAAACAAATGATTTACCTTCAAATACCTGCGGTTTAAATGAAATAACTTCAAATGCAGACGAAACAAACGAGTTAGCATCAAATCCATGCGAAACACATGAGCTAGGTTCAAATCAATGCGAAGTAGAAGGCTTAGCTTCAAATCCATGCGAAACAAATGGTTTAGCTTCAACTGGATGCGAATCAAACGAGTTAGCTTCAAATCCCAGGGAAACACATGATTTAACTTCAAATCAATGCGATGTAGAACGCTTAGCTTCAAATCCATGCGAAACAAATGGTTTAGCTTCAAATACTTGTGATAAACACGATTTAGAGTCAACTGCATGCGAATCAAACGAGTTAGCTTCAAATCCCAGGGAAACACATGATTTAACTTCAAACCAATGCGAAGTAGAACGCTTAGCTTCAAATCCATGCGAAACAAATGATTTAGCTTCAAATACTTGTGATTAACATGATTTAGCTTCAACTGCATGCGAATCAAACGAGTTAGCTTCAAATCCCAGGAAAACACATGATTTAACTTCAAATCAAAGCGAAGTAGGAGGCTTAGCTTCAAATCCATGCGAAACAAATGATTTACGTTCAAATACCTGCGGTTTAAATGAAATAACTTCAAATGCAGACGAAAAAAAAGAGTTAGCTTCAAATCCATGGGAAACACATGAGTTAGATTCAAATCAATGCGAAGTACAAGGCTTAGCTTCAAATCCACGCGAAACAAATGGTTTAGCTTCAAATACTTATGATAAACACGATTTAGAGTCAACTGCATGCGAATCAAACGAGTTAGCTTCAAATCCCAGGGAAACACATGATTTAACTTCAAATCAATGCGAAGTAGAAGGCTTAGCTTCAAATCCTTGCGAAACAAATGATTTAGCTTCAAATACCTGCGGTTTAAATGAAATAACTTCAAATGCAGGCTAAACAAACGAGTTAGCATCAAATCCATGCGAAACACATGAGTTAGCTTCAAATCAATGCGAAGTAGAAGGCTTAGCTTCAAATTCATGCGAAACAAAGGGTTTAGCTTCAAATACTTGTGATAAACACGATTTAGAGTCAACTGCATGCGAATCAAACGAGTTAGCTTCAAATCCCAGGGAAACACATGATTTAACTTCAAATCAATGCGAAGTAGAACGCTTAGCTTCAAATCAATGCGAAGTAGAAGGCTTATCTTCAAATCCACGCGAAACAAATGATTTAGCTTCATATACTTGTGATTAACATGATTTAGCTTCAACTGCATGCGAATTAAACGAGTTAGCTTCAAATATCAGGGAAACACATGATTTAAGTTCAAATCAAAGCGAAGTAGGAGGCTTAGCTTCAAATCCATGCGAAACAAATGATTTACCTTCAAATACTTGTGATAAACATGATTTAGCTTCAACTGCATGCGAATCAAACGAGTTAGCTTCAAATATCAGGGAAACACATGATTTAACTTCAATTCAAAGCGAAGTAGGAGGCTTAGCTTCAAATCCATGCGAAACAAATGATTTAATTCAAATACCTGCGGTTTAAATGAAATAACTTCAAATGCAGGCAAAACAAACGAGTTAGCATCAAATCCATGCGAAACACATGAGTTAGCTTCAAATCAATGCGAAGTAGAAGGCTTAGCTTCAAATCCATGCGAAACAAATGGTTTAGCTTCAAATACTTGTGATAAACACGATTTAGAGTCAACTGCATGCGAATCAAACGAGTTAGCTTCAAATCCCAGGGAAACACATGATTTAACTTCAAATCAATGCGAAGTAGAACGCTTAGCTTCAAATCCATGCGAAACAAATGATTTAGCTTCATATACTTGTGATTAACATGATTTAGCTTCAACTGCATGCGAATTAAACGAGTTAGATTCAAATCCCAGGAAAACACATGATTTAACTTCAAATCAAAGCGAAGTAGGAGGCTTAGCTTCAAATCCATGCGAAACAAATGATTTACCTTCAAATACCTGCGGTTTAAATGAAATAACTTCAAATGCAGACGAAACAAACGAGTTAGCATCAAATCCATGCGAAACACATGAGCTAGGTTCAAATCAATGCGAAGTAGAAGGCTTAGCTTCAAATCCATGCGAAACAAATGGTTTAGCTTCAACTGGATGCGAATCAAACGAGTTAGCTTCAAATCCCAGGGAAACACATGATTTAACTTCAAATCAATGCGATGTAGAACGCTTAGCTTCAAATCCATGCGAAACAAATGGTTTAGCTTCAAATACTTGTGATAAACACGATTTAGAGTCAACTGCATGCGAATCAAACGAGTTAGCTTCAAATCCCAGGGAAACACATGATTTAACTTCAAACCAATGCGAAGTAGAACGCTTAGCTTCAAATCCATGCGAAACAAATGATTTAGCTTCAAATACTTGTGATTAACATGATTTAGCTTCAACTGCATGCGAATCAAACGAGTTAGCTTCAAATCCCAGGAAAACACATGATTTAACTTCAAATCAAAGCGAAGTAGGAGGCTTAGCTTCAAATCCATGCGAAACAAATGATTTACGTTCAAATACCTGCGGTTTAAATGAAATAACTTCAAATGCAGACGAAAAAAAAGAGTTAGCTTCAAATCCATGGGAAACACATGAGTTAGATTCAAATCAATGCGAAGTACAAGGCTTAGCTTCAAATCCACGCGAAACAAATGGTTTAGCTTCAAATACTTATGATAAACACGATTTAGAGTCAACTGCATGCGAATCAAACGAGTTAGCTTCAAATCCCAGGGAAACACATGATTTAACTTCAAATCAATGCGAAGTAGAAGGCTTAGCTTCAAATCCTTGCGAAACAAATGATTTAGCTTCAAATACCTGCGGTTTAAATGAAATAACTTCAAATGCAGGCTAAACAAACGAGTTAGCATCAAATCCATGCGAAACACATGAGTTAGCTTCAAATCAATGCGAAGTAGAAGGCTTAGCTTCAAATTCATGCGAAACAAAGGGTTTAGCTTCAAATACTTGTGATAAACACGATTTAGAGTCAACTGCATGCGAATCAAACGAGTTAGCTTCAAATCCCAGGGAAACACATGATTTAACTTCAAATCAATGCGAAGTAGAACGCTTAGCTTCAAATCCATGCGAAACAAATGATTTAGCTTCAAATACTTGTGATTAACATGATTTAGCTTCAACTGCATGCGAATCAAACGAGTTAGCTTCAAATATCAGGGAAACACATGATTTAAGTTCAAATCAAAGCGAAGTAGGAGGCTTAGCTTCAATCCATGCGAAACAAATGATTTACCTTCAAATACCTGCGGTTTAAATGAAATAGCGTCAAATGCAGGCGAAAAAAACGAGTTAGCATCAAATCCATGCGAAACACATGATTTAGCATCAAATCAATATGAAGTAGAAGGCTTAGATTCAAATCCATGCGAAACATGTGGTTTAGCTTCAAATACTTGTGATAAACGGGATTTAGAGTAAACTGCATGCGAATCAAACGAGTTAGCTTCAAATCCCAGGGAAACACATGATTTAACTTCAAATCAAAGCGAAGTAGGAGGCTTAGCTTCAAATCCATGCGAAACAAATGATTTACGTTCAAATACCTGCGATTTAAATGAAATAACTTCAAATGCAGACGAAACAAACGAGTTAGCATCAAATCCATGCGAAACACATGAGTTAGCTTCAAATCAATGCGAAGTAGAAGGCTTAGCATCAAATCCATGCGAAAAAAATGATTTAGCATCAAATCAATATGAAGTAGAAGTCTTAGCTTCAAATCCATGCGAAACATGTGGTTTAGCTTCAAATACTTGTGATAAACGGGATTTAGAGTAAACTGCATGCGAATCAAACGAGTTAGCTTCAAATCCCAGGAAAACACATGATTTAACTTCAAATCAAAGCGAAGTAGGAGGCTTAGCTTCAAATCCATGCGAAACAAATGATTTGCCTTCAAATACCTGCGGTTTAAATGAAATAACTTCAAATGCAGGCTAAACAAACGAGTTAGCATCAAATCCATGCGAAACACATGAGTTAGCTTCAAATCAATGCGAAGTAGAAGGCTTAGCTTCAAATTCATGCGAAACAAATGGTTTAGCTTCAAATACTTGTGATAAACACGATTTAGAGTCAACTGCATGCGAATCAAACGAGTTAGCCTCAAATCCCAGGGAAACACATGATTTAACTTCAAACCAATGCGAAGTAGAACGCTTAGCTTCAAATCCATGCGAAACAAATGATTTAGCTTCAAATACTTGTGATTAACATGATTTAGCTTCAACTGCATGTGAATCAAACGAGTTAGCTTCAAATATCAGGGAAACACATGATTTAAGTTCAAATCAAAGCGAAGTAGGAGGCTTAGCTTCAAATCCATGCGAAACAAATGATTTACCTTCAAATACCTGCGGTTTAAATGAAATAGCGTCAAATGCAGGCGAAAAAAACGAGTTAGCATCAAATCCATGCGAAACACATGATTTAGCATCAAATCAATATGAAGTAGAAGGCTTAGATTCAAATCCATGCGAAACATGTGGTTTAGCTTCAAATACTTGTGATAAACGGGATTTAGAGTAAACTGCATGCGAATCAAACGAGTTAGCTTCAAATCCCAGGAAAACACATGATTTAACTTCAAATCAAAGCGAAGTAGGAGGCTTAGCTTCAAATCCATGCGAAACAAATGATTTACGTTCAAATACCTGCGGTTTAAATGAAATAACTTCAAATGCAGACGAAACAAACGAGTTAGCATCAAATCCATGCGAAACACATGAGTTAGCTTCAAATCAATGCGAAGTAGAAGGCTTAGCTTCAAATCCATGCGTAAAAAATTGTTTAGCCTCAAATACTTGTGATAAACACGATTTAGCTTCAACTGCATGCGAATCAAACGAGTTAGCTTCAAATATCAGGGAAACACATGATTTAACTTCAAATCAAAGCGAAGTAGGAGGCTTAGCTTCAAATCCATGCGAAACAAATGACTTAATTCAAATACCTGCGGTTTAAATGAAATAACTTCAAATGCAGGCAAAAAAAAGAGTTAGCTTCAAATGCATGGGAAACACATGAGTTAGCTTCAAATCAATGCGAAGTAGAAGGCTTAGCTTCAAATCCACGTGAAACAAATGGTTTAGCTTCAAATACTTATGATAAACACGATTTAGAGTCAACTGCATGCGAATCTAACGAGTTAGCTTCAAATCCCAGGGAAACACATGATTTAACTTCAAATCGATGCGAAGTAGAAGGCTCAGCTTCAAATCCATGCGAAACAAATGATTTAGCTTCAAATACTTGTGATAAACATGATATAGCTTCAACTGCATGCGAATCAAACGAGTTAGCTTCAAATATCAGGGAAACACATTATTTAACTTCAAATCAAAGCGAAGTAGGAGGCTTAGCTTCAAATCCATGCGAAACAAATGATTTACCTTCAAATACCTGCGGTTTAAATGAAATAGCTTCAAATGCAGGCGAAAAAAAAGAGTTAGCTTCAAATCCATGGGAAACACATGAGTTAGATTCAAATCAATGCGAAGTACAAGGCTTAGCTTCAAATCCACGCGAAACAAATGGTTTAGCTTCAAATACTTATGATAAACACGATTTAGAGTCAACTGCATGCGAATCAAACGAGTTAGCTTCAAATCCCAGGGAAACACATGATTTAACTTCAAATCAATGCGAAGTAGAAGGCTTAGCTTCAAATCCTTGCGAAACAAATGATTTAGCTTCAAATACCTGCGGTTTAAATGAAATAACTTCAAATGCAGGCTAAACAAACGAGTTAGCATCAAATCCATGCGAAACACATGAGTTAGCTTCAAATCAATGCGAAGTAGAAGGCTTAGCTTCAAATTCATGCGAAACAAAGGGTTTAGCTTCAAATACTTGTGATAAACACGATTTAGAGTCAACTGCATGCGAATCAAACGAGTTAGCTTCAAATCCCAGGGAAACACATGATTTAACTTCAAATCAATGCGAAGTAGAACGCTTAGCTTCAAATCCATGCGAAACAAATGATTTAGCTTCAAATACTTGTGATTAACATGATTTAGCTTCAACTGCATGCGAATCAAGCGAGTTAGCTTCAAATATCAGGGAAACACATGATTTAAGTTCAAATCAAAGCGAAGTAGGAGGCTTAGCTTCAAATCCATGCGAAACAAATGATTTACCTTCAAATACCTGCGGTTTAAATGAAATAGCGTCAAATGCAGGCGAAAAAAACGAGTTAGCATCAAATCCATGCGAAACACATGATTTAGCATCAAATCAATATGAAGTAGAAGGCTTAGATTCAAATCCATGCGAAACATGTGGTTTAGCTTCAAATACTTGTGATAAACGGGATTTAGAGTAAACTGCATGCGAATCAAACGAGTTAGCTTCAAATCCCAGGGAAACACATGATTTAACTTCAAATCAAAGCGAAGTAGGAGGCTTAGCTTCAAATCCATGCGAAACAAATGATTTACGTTCAAATACCTGCGATTTAAATGAAATAACTTCAAATGCAGACGAAACAAACGAGTTAGCATCAAATCCATGCGAAACACATGAGTTAGCTTCAAATCAATGCGAAGTAGAAGGCTTAGCATCAAATCCATGCGAAACAAATGATTTAGCATCAAATCAATATGAAGTAGAAGTCTTAGCTTCAAATCCATGCGAAACATGTGGTTTAGCTTCAAATACTTGTGATAAACGGGATTTAGAGTAAACTGCCTGCGAATCAAACGAGTTAGCTTCAAATCCCAGGAAAACACATGATTTAACTTCAAATCAAAGCGAAGTAGGAGGCTTAGCTTCAAATCCATGCGAAACAAATGATTTGCCTTCAAATACCTGCGGTTTAAATGAAATAACTTCAAATGCAGGCTAAACAAACGAGTTAGCATCAAATCCATGCGAAACACATGAGTTAGCTTCAAATCAATGCGAAGTAGAAGGCTTAGCTTCAAATCCATGCGTAAAAAATTGTTTAGCCTCAAATACTTGTGATAAACACGATTTAGAGTCAACTGCATGCGAATCAAACGAGTTAGCTTCAAATCCCGGGGAAACACATGATTTAACTTCAAATCAAAGCGAAGTAGGAGGCTTAGCTTCAAATCCATGCGAAACAAATGATTTACCTTCAAATACCTGCGGTTTAAATGAAATAACTTCAAATGCAGCAGAAACAAACGAGTTAGCATCAAATCCATGCGAAACACATGAGTTAGCTTCAAATCAATGCGAAGTAGAAGGCTTAGCTTCAAATCCATGCGAAACAAATGGTTTAGCTTCAAATACTTATGATAAACACGATTTAGAGTCAACTGCATGCGAATCAAACGAGTTAGCTTCAAATCCCAGGGAAACACATGATTTAACTTCAAATCAATGCGAAGTAGAACGCTTAGCTACAAATCCATGCGAAACAAATGATTTAGCTTCAAATACTTGTGATAAACATGATTTAGCTTCAACTGCATGCGAATCAAACGAGTTAGCTTCAAATATCAGGGAAACACATGATTTAACTTCAAATCAAAGCGAAGTAGGAGGCTTATCTTCAAATCCATGCGAAACAAATGACTTAATTCAAATACCTGCGGTTTAAATGAAATAGCTTCAAATGCAGGCAAAAAAAAGAGTTAGCTTCAAATCCATGGGAAACACATGAGTTAGCTTCAAATCAATGCGAAGTAGAAGGCTTAGCTTCAAATCCACGTGAAACAAATGGTTTAGCTTCAAATACTTATGATAAACACGATTTAGAGTCAACTGCATGCGAATCTAACGAGTTAGCTTCAAATCCCAGGGAAACACATGATTTAACTTCAAATCGATGCGAAGTAGAAGGCTTAGCTTCAAACCCATGCGAAACAAATGATTTAGCTTCAAATACTTGTGATAAACATGATATAGCTTCAACTGCATGCGAATCAAACGAGTTAGCTTCAAATATCAGGGAAACACATTATTTAACTTCAAATCAAAGCGAAGTAGGAGGCTTAGCTTCAAATCCATGCGAAACAAATGATTTACCTTCAAATACCTGCGGTTTAAATGAAATAGCTTCAAATGCAGGCGAAAAAAACGAGTTAGCATCAAATCCATGCGAAACACATGATTTAGCATCAAATCAATATGAAGTAGAAGGCTTAGATTCAAATCCATGCGAAACATGTGGTTTAGCTTCAAATACTTGTGATAAACGGGATTTAGAGTAAACTGCATGCGAATCAAACGAGTTAGCTTCAAATCCCAGGGAAACACATGATTTAACTTCAAATCAAAGCGAAGTAGGAGGCTTAGCTTCAAATCCATGCGAAACAAATGATTTACGTTCAAATACCTGCGATTTAAATGAAATAACTTCAAATGCAGACGAAACAAACGAGTTAGCATCAAATCCATGCGAAACACATGAGTTAGCTTCAAATCAATGCGAAGTAGAAGGCTTAGCATCAAATCCATGCGAAAAAAATGATTTAGCATCAAATCAATATGAAGTAGAAGTCTTAGCTTCAAATCCATGCGAAACATGTGGTTTAGCTTCAAATACTTGTGATAAACGGGATTTAGAGTAAACTGCATGCGAATCAAACGAGTTAGCTTCAAATCCCAGGAAAACACATGATTTAACTTCAAATCAAAGCGAAGTAGGAGGCTTAGCTTCAAATCCATGCGAAACAAATGATTTGCCTTCAAATACCTGCGGTTTAAATGAAATAACTTCAAATGCAGGCTAAACAAACGAGTTAGCATCAAATCCATGCGAAACACATGAGTTAGCTTCAAATCAATGCGAAGTAGAAGGCTTAGCTTCAAATTCATGCGAAACAAATGGTTTAGCTTCAAATACTTGTGATAAACACGATTTAGAGTCAACTGCATGCGAATCAAACGAGTTAGCCTCAAATCCCAGGGAAACACATGATTTAACTTCAAACCAATGCGAAGTAGAACGCTTAGCTTCAAATCCATGCGAAACAAATGATTTAGCTTCAAATACTTGTGATTAACATGATTTAGCTTCAACTGCATGTGAATCAAACGAGTTAGCTTCAAATATCAGGGAAACACTTGATTTAAGTTCAAATCAAAGCGAAGTAGGAGGCTTAGCTTCAAATCCATGCGAAACAAATGATTTACCTTCAAATACCTGCGGTTTAAATGAAATAGCGTCAAATGCAGGCGAAAAAAACGAGTTAGCATCAAATCCATGCGAAACACATGATTTAGCATCAAATCAATATGAAGTAGAAGGCTTAGATTCAAATCCATGCGAAACATGTGGTTTAGCTTCAAATACTTGTGATAAACGGGATTTAGAGTAAACTGCATGCGAATCAAACGAGTTAGCTTCAAATCCCAGGAAAACACATGATTTAACTTCAAATCAAAGCGAAGTAGGAGGCTTAGCTTCAAATCCATGCGAAACAAATGATTTACGTTCAAATACCTGCGGTTTAAATGAAATAACTTCAAATGCAGACGAAACAAACGAGTTAGCATCAAATCCATGCGAAACACATGAGTTAGCTTCAAATCAATGCGAAGTAGAAGGCTTAGCTTCAAATCCATGCGTAAAAAATTGTTTAGCTTCAAATACTTATGATAAACACGATTTAGAGTCAACTGCATGCGAATCAAACGAGTTAGCTTCAAATCCAGGGAAACACATGATTTAACTTCAAATCAATGCGAAGTAGAAGGCTTAGCTACAAATCCATGCGAAACAAATGATTTAGCTTCAAATACTTGTGATAAACATGATTTAGCTTCAACTGCATGCGAATCAAACGAGTTAGCTTCAAATATCAGGGGAACACATGATTTAACTTCAAATCAAAGCGAAGTAGGAGGCTTAGCTTCAAATCCATGCGAAACAAATGATTTAATTCAAATACCTGCGGTTTAAATGAAATAGCTTCAAATGCAGGCGAAAAAAAAGAGTTAGCTTCAAATCCATGGGAAACACATGAGTTAGCTTCAAATCAATGCGAAGTAGAAGGCTTAGCTTCAAATCCACGTGAAACAAATGGTTTAGCTTCAAATACTTATGATAAACACGATTTAGAGTCAACTGCATGCGAATCTAACGAGTTAGATTCAAATCCCAGGGAAACACATGATTTAACTTCAAATCAATGCGAAGTAGAAGGCTTAGCTTCAAATCCATGCGAAACAAATGATTTAGCTTCAAATACTTGTGATAAACATGATATAGCTTCAACTGCATGCGAATCAAACGAGTTAGCTTCAAATATCAGGGAAACACATTATTTAACTTCAAATCAAAGCGAAGTAGGAGGCTTAACTTCAAATCCATGCGAAACAAATGATTTACCTTCAAATACCTGCGGTTTAAATGAAATAGCTTCAAATGCAGGCGAAAAAAAAGAGTTAGCTTCAAATCCATGGGAAACACATTAGTTAGCTTCAAATCAATGCGAAGTAGAAGGCTTAGCTTCAAATCCACGCGAAACAAATGGTTTAGCTTCAAATACTTATGATAAACACGATTTAGAGTCAACTGCATGCGAATCAAACGAGTTAGCTTCAAATCCCAGGGAAACACATGATTTAACTTCAAATCAAAGCGAAGTAGGAGGCTTAGCTTCAAATCCATGCGAAACAAATGATTTACCTTCAAATACCTGCGGTTTAAATGAAATAGCTTCAAATGCAGGCGAAAAAAACGAGTTAGCATCAAATCCATGCGAAACATATGATTTAGCAGCAAATCAATATGAAGTAGAATGCTTAATTCCAAATCCATGCGAAACATGTGATTTAGCTTCAAATACTTGTGATAAACGGGATTTAGAGTCAACTGCATGCGAATCAAACGAGTTAGCTTCAAATCCCAGGACGACACATGATTTAAATTCAAATCAAAGCGAAGTAGGAGGCTTAGCTTCAAATCCATGCGAAACAAATGATTTACCTTCAAATACCTGCGGTTTAAATGAAATAACTTCAAATGCAGCCGAAACAAACGAGTTAGCATCAAATCCATGCGAAACACATGAGTTAGCTTCAAATCAATGCGAAGTAGAAGGCTTAGCTTCAAATCCATGCGAAACAAATGGTTTAGCTTCAAATACTTATGTTAACACGATTTAGAGTCAACTGCATGCGAATCAAACGAGTTAGCTTCAAATCCCAGGGAAACACATGATTTAACTTCAGATCAATGCGAAGTAGAAGGCTTAGCTTCAAATCCATGCGAAACAAATGATTTAGCTTCAAATACTTGTGATAAACATGATTTAGCTTCAACTGCATGCGAATCAAACGAGTTAGCTTCAAATATCAGGGAAACACATGATTTAACTTCAAATCAAAGCGAAGTAGGAGGCTTAGCTTCAAATCCATGCGAAACAAATGATTTACCTTCAAATACCTGCGGTTTAAATGAAATAGCTTCAAATGCAGGCGAAAAAAAAGAGTTAGCTTCAAATCCATGGGAAACACATGAGTTAGCTTCAAGTCAATGCGAAGTAGAAGGCTTAGCTTCAAATCCACGTGAAACAAATGGTTTAGCTTGAAATACTTATGATAAACACGATTTAGAGTCAACTGCATGCGAATCTAACGAGTTAGCTTCAAATCCCAGGGAAACACATGATTTAACTTCAAATCAATGCGAAGTAGAAGGCTTAGCTTCAAATCCATGCGAAACAAATGATTTAGCTTCAAATACTTGTGATAAACATGATATAGCTTCAACTGCATGCGAATCAAACGAGTTAGCTTCAAATATCAGGGAAACACATTATTTAACTTCAAATCAAAGCGAAGTAGGAGGCTTAACTTCAAATCCATGCGAAACAAATGATTTACCTTCAAATACCTGCGGTTTAAATGAAATAGCTTCAAATGCAGGCGAAAAAAAAGAGTTAGCTTCAAATCCATGGGAAACACATTAGTTAGCTTCAAATCAATGCGAAGTAGAAGGCTTAGCTTCAAATCCACGCGAAACAAATGGTTTAGCTTCAAATACTTATGATAAACACGATTTAGAGTCAACTGCATGCGAATCAAACGAGTTAGCTTCAAATCCCAGGGAAACACATGATTTAACTTCAAATCAAAGCGAAGTAGGAGGCTTAGCTTCAAATCCATGCGAAACAAATGATTTACCTTCAAATACCTGCGGTTTAAATGAAATAGCTTCAAATGCAGGCGAAAAAAACGAGTTAGCATCAAATCCATGCGAAACATATGATTTAGCAGCAAATCAATATGAAGTAGAATGCTTAATTCCAAATCCATGCGAAACATGTGATTTAGCTTCAAATACTTGTGATAAACGGGATTTAGAGTCAACTGCATGCGAATCAAACGAGTTAGCTTCAAATCCCAGGACGACACATGATTTAAATTCAAATCAAAGCGAAGTAGGAGGCTTAGCTTCAAATCCATGCGAAACAAATGATTTACCTTCAAATACCTGCGGTTTAAATGAAATAACTTCAAATGCAGCCGAAACAAACGAGTTAGCATCAAATCCATGCGAAACACATGAGTTAGCTTCAAATCAATGCGAAGTAGTAGGCTTAGCTTCAAATCCATGCGAAACAAATGGTTTAGCTTCAAATACTTATGTTAACACGATTTAGAGTCAACTGCATGCGAATCAAACGAGTTAGCTTCAAATCCCAGGGAAACACATGATTTAACTTCAGATCAATGCGAAGTAGAAGGCTTAGCTTCAAATCCATGCGAAACAAATGATTTAGCTTCAAATACTTGTGATAAACATGATTTAGCTTCAACTGCATGCGAATCAAACGAGTTAGCTTCAAATATCAGGGAAACACATGATTTAACTTCAAATCAAAGCGAAGTAGGAGGCTTAGCTTCAAATCCATGCGAAACAAATGATTTACCTTCAAATACCTGCGGTTTAAATGAAATAGCTTCAAATGCAGGCGAAAAAAAAGAGTTAGCTTCAAATCCATGGGAAACACATGAGTTAGCTTCAAGTCAATGCGAAGTAGAAGGCTTAGCTTCAAATCCACGTGAAACAAATGGTTTAGCTTGAAATACTTATGATAAACACGATTTAGAGTCAACTGCATGCGAATCAAACGAGTTAGCTTCAAATCCCAGGGAAACACATGATTTAACTTCAAATCAATGCGAAGTAGGAGGCTTAGCTTCAAATCCATGCGAAACAAATGATTTACCTTCAAATACCTGCGGTTTAAATGAAATAGCTTCAAATGCAGGCGAAAAAAAAGAGTTGGCTTCAAATCCATGGGAAACACATGAGTTAGCTTCAAATCAATGCGAAGTAGAAGGCTTAGCTTCAAATCAATGCGAAACAAATGGTTTTGCTTCAAATACTTGTGATAAACACGATTTAGAGTCAACTGCATGCGAATCAAACGAGTTAGCTTCAAATCCCAGGAAAACACATGATTTAACTTCAAATCAAAGCGAAGTAGGAGGCTTAGCTTCAAATCCATGCGAAACAAATGATTTACCTTCAAATACCTGCGGTTTAAATGAAATAACTTCAAATGCAGCCGAAACAAACGAGTTAGCATCAAATCCATGCGAAACACATGAGTTAGCTTCAAATCAATGCGAAGTAGAAGGCTTAGCTTCAAATCCATGCGAAACAAATGGTTTAGCTTCAAATACTTTTGATAAACACGATTTAGAGTCAACTGCATGCGAATCCAACGAGTTAGCTTCAAATCCCAGGGAAACACATGATTTAACTTCAAATCAATGCGAAGTAGAAGGCTTAGCTTCAAATCCATGCGAAACAAATGATTTAGCTTCAAATACTTGTGATAAACATGATTTAGCTTCAACTGCATGCGAATCAAACGAGTTAGCTTCAAATATCAGGGAAACACATGATTTAACTTCAAATCAAAGCGAAGTAGGAGGCTTAGCTTCAAATCCATGCGAAACAAATGATTTACCTTCAAATACCTGCGGTTTAAATGAAATAGCTTCAAATGCAGGCGAAAAAAAAGAGTTAGCTTCAAATCCATGGGAAACACATGAGTTAGCTTCAAGTCAATGCGAAGTAGAAGGCTTAGCTTCAAATCCACGTGAAACAAATGGTTTAGCTTGAAATACTTATGATAAACACGATTTAGAGTCAACTGCATGCGAATCAAACGAGTTAGCTTCAAATCCCAGGGAAACACATGATTTAACTTCAAATCAATGCGAAGTAGGAGGCTTAGCTTCAAATCCATGCGAAACAAATGATTTACCTTCAAATACCTGCGGTTTAAATGAAGTAGCTTCAAATGCAGGCGAAAAAAACGAGTTAGCATCAAATCCATGCGAAACAAATGATTTAGCATCAAATCAATATGAAGTAGAAGTCTTAGCTTCAAATCCATGCGAAACATGTGGTTTAGCTTCAAATACTTGTGATAAACGGGATTTAGAGTAAACTGCATGCGAATCAAACGAGTTAGCTTCAAATCCCGGGAAAACACATGATTTAACTTCAAATCAAAGAGAAGTAGGAGGCTTAGCTTCAAATGCATGCGAAACAAATGATTTACCTTCAAATACCTGCGGTTTAAATGAAATAACTTCAAATGCAGGATAAACAAACGAGTTAGCATCAAATCCATGCGAAACACATGAGTTAGCTTCAAATCAATGCGAAGTAGAAGGCTTAGCTTCAAATTCATGCGAAACAAATGGTTTAGCTTCAAATACTTGTGATAAACACGATTTAGAGTCAACTGCATGCGAATCAAACGAGTTAGCTTCAAATCCCAGGGAAACACATGATTTAACTTCAAATCAAAGCGAAGTAGGAGGCTTAGCTTCAAATCCATGCGAAACAAATGATTTACCTTCAAATACCTGCGGTTTAAATGAAATAGCGTCAAATGCAGGCGAAAAAAACGAGTTAGCATCAAATCCATGCGAAACACATGATTTAGCATCAAATCAATATGAAGTAGAAGGCTTAGCTTCAAATCCATGCGAAACATGTGGTTTAGCTTCAAATACTTGTGATAAACGGGATTTAGAGTAAACTGCATGCGAATCAAACGAGTTAGCTTCAAATCCCAGGAAAACACATGAATTAACTTCAAATCAAAACGAAGTAGGAGGCTTAGCTTCAAATCCATGCGAAACAAATGATTTACGTTCAAATACCTGCGGTTTAAATGAAATAACTTCAAATGCAGACGAAACAAACGAGTTAGCATCAAATCCATGCGAAACACATGAGTTAGCTTCAAATCAATGCGAAGTAGAAGGCTTAGCTTCAAATCCATGCGAAACAAATGGTTTAGCTTCAAATACTTATGATAAACACGATTTAGAGTCAACTGCATGCGAATCAAACGAGTTAGCTTCAAATCCCAGGGAAACACATGATTTAACTTCAAATCAATGCGAAGTAGAAGGCTTAGCTACAAATCCATGCGAAACAAATGATTTAGCTTCAAATACTTGTGAAAAACATGATTTAGCTTCAACTGCATGCGAATCAAACGAGTTAGCTTCAAATATCAGGGAAACACATGATTTAACTTCAAATCAAAGCGAAGTAGGAGGCTTAGCTTCAAATCCATGCGAAACAAATGATTTACCTTCAAATACCTGCGGTTTAAATGAAATAGCTTCAAATGCAGGCGAAAAAAACGAGTTAGCATCAAATCCATGCGAAACACATGAGTTAGCTTCAAATCAATGCGAAGTAAAAGGCTTAGCTTCAAATCCACGTGAAACAAATGGTTTAGCTTCAAATACTTATGATAAACACGATTTAGAGTCAACTGCATGCGAATCTAAGGAGTTAGCTTCAAATCCCAGGGAAACACATGATTTAACTTCAAATCAATGCGAAGTAGAAGGCTTAGCTTCAAATCCATGCGAAACAAATGATTTAGCTTCAAATACCTGCGGTTTAAATGAAATAGCTTCAAATGCAGGCGAAAAAAAAGAGTTAGCTTCAAATCCATGGGAAACACATTAGTTAGCTTCAAATCAATGCGAAGTAGAAGGCTTAGCTTCAAATCCACGCGAAACAAATGGTTTAGCTTCAAATACTTATGATAAACACGATTTAGAGTCAACTGCATGCGAATCAAACGAGTTAGCTTCAAATCCCAGGGAAACACATGATTTAACTTCAAATCAAAGCGAAGTAGGAGGCTTAGCTTCAAATCCATGCGAAACAAATGATTTACCTTCAAATACCTGCGGTTTAAATGAAATAGCTTCAAATGCAGGCGAAAAAAACGAGTTAGCATCAAATCCATGCGAAACATATGATTTAGCAGCAAATCAATATGAAGTAGAATGCTTAATTCCAAATCCATGCGAAACATGTGGTTTAGCTTCAAATACTTGTGATAAACGGGATTTAGAGTCAACTGCATGCGAATCAAACGAGTTAGCTTCAAATCCCAGGACGACACATGATTTAACGTCAAATCAAAGCGAAGTAGGAGGCTTAGCTTCAAATCCATGCGAAACAAATGATTTACCTTCAAATACCTGCGGTTTAAATGAAATAGCTTCAAATGCAGGCGAAAAAAAAGAGTTAGCTTCAAATCCATGGGAAACACATGAGTTAGCTTCAAGTCAATGCGAAGTAGAAGGCTTAGCTTCAAATCCACGTGAAACAAATGGTTTAGCTTGAAATACTTATGATAAACACGATTTAGAGTCAACTGCATGCGAATCAAACGAGTTAGCTTCAAATCCCAGGGAAACACATGATTTAACTTCAAATCAATGCGAAGTAGGAGGCTTAGCTTCAAATCCATGCGAAACAAATGATTTTCCTTCAAATACCTGCGGTTTAAATGAAATAGCTTCAAATGCAGGCGAAAAAAAAGAGTTAGCTTCAAATCCATGGGAAACACATGAGTTAGCTTCAAATCAATGCGAAGTAGAAGGCTTAGCTTCAAATCAATGCGAAACAAATGGTTTTGCTTCAAATACTTGTGATAAACACGATTTAGAGTCAACTGCATGCGAATCAAACGAGTTAGCTTCAAATCCCAGGAAAACACATGATTTAACTTCAAATCAAAGCGAAGTAGGAGGCTTAGCTTCAAATCCATGCGAAACAAATGATTTACCTTCAAATACCTGCGGTTTAAATGAAATAACTTCAAATGCAGCCGAAACAAACGAGTTAGCATCAAATCCATGCGAAACACATGAGTTAGCTTCAAATCAATGCGAAGTAGAAGGCTTAGCTTCAAATCCATGCGAGACAAATGGTTTAGCTACAAATACTTATGATAAACACGATTTAGAGTCAACTGCATGCGCATCAAACGAGTTAGCTTCAAATCCCAGGGAAACACATGATTTAGCTTCAAATCAATGCGAAGTAGAAGGCTTAGCTTCAAATCCATGCGAGACAAATGGATTAGCTTCAAATACTTATGATAAACACGATTTAGAGTCAACTGCATGCGAATCAAACGAGTTAGCTTCAAATCCCAGGGAAACACATGATTTAACTTCAAATCAAAGCGAAATAGGAGGCTTAGCTTCAAATCCATGCGAAACAAATGATTTACCTTCAAATACCTGCGGTTTAAATGAAATAGCTTCAAATGCAGGCGAAAAAAACGAGTTAGCATCAAATCCATGCGAAACATATGATTTAGCATCAAATCAATATGAAGTAGAAGGCTTAATTCCAAATCCATGCGAAACATGTGGTTTAGCTTCAAATACTTGTGATAGACATGATTTAGCTTCAACTGCATGCGAATCAAAAGAGTTATCTTCAAATCGATTGGAAACACATGATTTAACTTCAAATCAATGCGAAGTAGTAAACTTAGCTTCAAATCAATGCGAAGCAAATGGTTTAATTTCAAAAACTTGTGATATTGATAACTTAGCTTCAACTCAATGCGAAACAAACTAGCTAGCTTCAAATCCATGCGAAACACATGATTTAACTTCAAATGCTTGCTTTTTAAATAAAGTAGTTTCAAATGCAGGCGAAACAATCGAGTAAGCTTCAAATCCATGCGACTAAAAAATGAGTTAGCTTCAAATCAATGCGAAGTAGAAGGCTTACGTTCAAATCGAAGGGAAACACATGATTTAATTTCAAATCAATGTGAAGTAGAAGGCTAAGCTTCAAATCCATGCGAAACAAATGATTTACCTTCAAATACTTGCGGTTTAAATGAAATAGCTTCAAATGCAGGCGAAAAAAACGAGTTAGCATCAAATCCATGCGGAACACCTGATTTAGCATCAAATCAATATGAAGTAGAAGGCTTAACTTCAAATCCATGCGAAACATGTGGTTTAGCTTCAAAAACTTGTGATAAACGGGATATAGAGTCAACTGCATCCGAATGAAACGAGTTAGCATCAAATCCCAGGACGGCACATGATTTAACTTCAAATCAATGCAAAGTAGTAGGCTCAGCTTCAAATCAATGCGAAACAAATGATTTAGCTTCAAATACTTGTGATAAACATGATTAAGCTTCAACTGCATGCGAATCAAACGAGTTAGCTTGAATTCCGAGGGAAACACATGATTTAACTTCAAATCAATGCGAAGTAGAAGGCTTAGCTTCAAATCCATGCGAAACAAATGGTTTAGCTTCAAATACTTGTGATAAACACGATTTAGAGTCAACTGCATGCGAGTCAAACGAGTTAGCTTCAAATCCCAAGGAAACACATGACATTACTTCAAATCCATGCGAAGTAGGAGGCTTAGCTTCAAATCCATGCGAAACAAATGATTTACCTTCAAATACTTGCGGTTTAAATGAAATAGCTTCAAATGCAGGCGAAACAAACAAGTTAGCTTGAAGTCCATGCGAAACACATGATTCAGCTTCAAATCAATGCGAAGTAGTAGGCTTAGCTTCAAATCAATGCGAAACAAATGGTTTTGCTTCAAATACTTGTGATAAACATGATTTGGCTTCAACTGCATGCGATTCAAACAAGTTAGCTTCAAATCCTAGGGAAAAACATGATTTAACTTCAAATCAATGCAAAGTAGTAGGCTCAGCTTCAATTCAATGCGAAACAAATGATTTAGCTTCAAATACTTGCGATAAACACGATTTAGAGTCAACTGTATGCGAATCAAACGAGTTAGTTTCAAATCCCAGGAAAACACATGATTTAACTTCAAATCCAAGCGAAGTAGGAGGCTTAGCTTCAAATCAATGCGAAACAAATGGTTTTGCTTCAAATACTTGTGATAAACATGATTTAGCTTCAACTGCATGCGAATCAAACAAGTTAGCTTCAAATCCTAGCGAAAAACATGATTTAACTTCAAATCAATGCGAAGTAGAAGGCTTAGCTTCAAATCCATGCGAAACAAATGATTTACATTCAAATACCTGCGGTTTAAATGAAATAGCTTCAAATGCAGGCGAAACAAACGAGTTAGCTTCAAATCCATGCGAAGCACATGAGTTAGCTTCAAATCAATACGAAGTAGAAGGCTTAGTTTCAAATCCATGCGAAACAAATGGTTTAGCTTCAAATACTTGTGATAAACACGATTTAGAGTCAAATGCATGCGAATCAAACGAGTTAGCTTCAAATCCCAGGGAAACACATGATTTAACTTCTAATCAATGCGAAGTAGAAGGCTTAGCTTCAAATCCATGCGAAAAAAATGGTTTTGCTTCAAATACTTGTGATAAACGGGATTTAGAGTCAACTGCATGCGGATCAAACGAGTTAGCTTCAAATCCCAGAAAAACACATGATTTAACTTCAAATCAAAGCGAAGTAGGAGGCTTAGCTTCAAATCAATGCGAAACAAATGGTTTTGCTTCAAATACCTGCAGTTTAAATGAAATAGCTTCAAATGCATGCGAAAAAAAATAGTTAGCATCAAATCCATGCGGAACACATGATTTAGCATCAAATCAATATGAAGTAGAAGGCTTAACTTCAAGTCCATGCGAAACGTGTGGTTTCGCTTCAAAAACTTGTGATAAACGGGATATAGAGTCAACTGCATCCGAATGAAACGAGTTAGCTTCAAATCCCAGGAAAACACATGATTTAACTTCAACTCAAAGCGAAGTAGGAGGCTTAGATTCAAATCCATGCGAAACAAATGATTTACCTTCAAATACCTGCGGTTTAAATGAAATAGCTTCAAATGCAGGCGAAAAAAACGAGTTAGCATCAAATCCATGCGAAACACATGATTTAGCATCAAATCAATATGAAGTAGAAGGCTTAACTTCAAGTCCATGCGAAACGTGTGGTTTCGCTTCAAAGACTTGTGATAAACGGGATTTAGAGTCAACTGCATGCGAATCAAACGAGTTAGCATCAAATCCCAGGACGACACATGATTTAACTTCAAATCAATGCGAAGTAGAAGGCTTAGCTTCAAATCCATGCGAAACAAATGGTTTAGCTTCAAATACTTGTGATAAACACGATTTAGAGTCAACTGCATGCGAGTCAAACGAGTTAGCTTCAAATCCCAAGGAAACACATGACATTACTTCAAATCCATGCGAAGTAGGAGGCTTAGCTTCAAATCCATGCGAAACAAATGATTTACCTTCAAATTCTTGCGGTTTAAATGAAATAGCTTCAAATGCAGGCGAAACAAACAAGTTAGCTTCAAATCCTAGCGAAAAACATGATTTAACTTCAAATCAATGCGAAGTAGAAGGCTTAGCTTCAAATCCATGCGAAACAAATGATTTACCTTGAAATACCTGCGGTTTAAATGAAATAGCTTCAAATGCAGGCGAAAAAAACGAGTTAGCATCAAATCCATGCGAAACATATGATTTAGCATCAAATCAATATGAAGTAGAAGCCTTAATTCCAAATCCATGCGAAACATGTGGTTTAGCTTCAAAGACTTGTGATAAACGGGATTTAGAGTCAACTGCATGCGAATCAAACGAGTTAGCATCAAATCCCAGGACGACACATGATTTAACTTCAAATCAATGCAAAGTAGTAGGCTCAGCTTCAAATCAATGCGAAACAAATGATTTAGCTTCAAATACTTGTGATAAACATGATTAAGCTTCAACTGCATGCGAATCAAACGAGTTAGCTTGAATTCCGAGGGAAACACATGATTAAACTTCAAATCAATGCGAAGTAGAAGGCTTAGCTTCAAATCCATGCGAAACAAATGGTTTAGCTTCAAATACTTGTGATAAACACGATTTAGAGTCAACTGCATGCGAGTCAAACGAGTTAGCTTCAAATCCCAAGGAAACACATGACATTACTTCAAATCCATGCGAAGTAGGAGGCTTAGCTTCAAATCCATGCGAAACAAATGATTTACCTTCAAATACTTGCGGTTTAAATGAAATAGCTTCAAATGCAGGCGAAACAAACAAGTTAGCTTGAAGTCCATGCGAAACACATGATTCAGCTTCAAATCAATGCGAAGTAGAAGGCTTAGCTTCAAATCAATGCGAAACAAATGGTTTAGCTTCAAATACTTGTGATAGACATGATTTAGCTTCAACTGCATCCGAATCAAAAGAGTTATCTTCAAATCGATTGGAAACACATGATTTAAATTCAAATCAATGCGAAGTAGTAAGCTTATCTTCAAATCAATGCGAAGCAAATGGTTTAATTTCAAAAACTTGTGATATTGATAACTTAGCTTCAACTCAATGCGAAACAAACTAGTTAGCTTCAAATCCATGCGAAACACATGATTTAACTTCAAATGCTTGCGATATAAATAAAGTAGTTTCAAATGCAGGCGAAACAATCGAGTAAGCTTCAAATCCATGCGAATCAAATGAGTTAGCTTCAAATCAATGCGAAGTAGAAGGCTTACCTTCAAATCGAAGGGAAACACATGATTTAATTTCAAATCAATGTGAAGTAGAAGGCTAAGCTTCAAATCCATGCGAAACAAATGATTTACCTTCAAATACTTGCGGTTTAAATGAAATAGCTTCAAATGCAGGCGAAAAAAACGAGTTAGCATCAAATCCATTCGAAACACATGATTTAGCATCAAATCAATATGAAGTAGAAGGCTTAACTTCAAATCCATGCGAAACATGTGGTTTAGCTTCAAATACTTGTGATAAACACGATTTAGAGTCAACTGCATGCGAATCAAACGAGTTAGTTTCAAATCCCAGGGAAACACATGATTTAACTTCTAATCAATGCGAAGTAGAAGGCTTAGCTTCAAATCCATGCGAAACAAATGGTTTAGCTTCAAATACTTGTGATAAACACGATTTAGAGTCAACTGCATGCGAATCAAACGAGTTAGTTTCAAATCCCAGGGAAACACATGATTTAACTTCTAATCAATGCGAAGTAGAAGGCTTAGCTTCAAATCCATGCGAAACAAATGATTTACATTCAAATACCTGCGGTTTAAATGAAATAGCTTCAAATGCAGGCGAAACAAACGAGTTAGCTTCAAATCCATGAGAAACAAATGATTTACCTTCAAATACCTGCGGTTTAAATGAAATACCTTCAAATGCAGGCGAAACAAACGAGTTAGCTTCAAATTCATGGGAAACACATGCGTTAGCTTCAAATCAATGCGAAGTAGAAGGCTTAGCTTCAAATTCATGCGAAACAAATGGTTTAGCTTCAAATACTTGTGATAAACACGATTTAGAGTCAACTGCATGCGACTCAAACGAGTTAGCTTCAAATCCCAGGGAAACACATGATTTAACTTCAAATCAATGCGAAGTAGAACGCTTAGCTTCAAATCCATGCGAAACAAGTGATTTAGCTTCAAATACTTGTGATTAACATGATTTAGCATCATCTGCATGCGAATCAAACGAGTTAGCTTCAAATCCCAGGGAAACACATGATTTAACTTCTAATCAATGCGAAGTAGAAGGCTTAGCTTCAAATCCATGCGAAAAAAATGGTTTTGCATCAAATACTTGTGATAAACGGGATTTAGAGTCAACTGCATGCGGATCAAACGAGTTAGCTTCAAATCCCAGGAAAACACATGATTTAACTTCAAATCAAAGCGAAGTAGGAGGCTTAGCTTCAAATCCATGCGAAACAAATGGTTTAGCTTCAAATACTTGTGATAGACATGATTTAGCTTCAACTGCATGCGAATCAAAAGAGTTATCTACAAATCGATTGGAAATACATGATTTAACTTCAAATCAATGCGAAGTAGTAAGCTTAGCTTCAAATCAATGCGAAGCAAATGGTTTAATTTCAAAAACTTGTGATATTGATAATTTAGCTTCAACTCAATGCGAAACAAACGAGTTAGCTTCAAATCCATGCGAAACACATGATTTAACTTCAAATGCTTCCGATATAAATAAAGTAGTTTCAAATGCAGGCGAAACAATCGAGTAAGCTTCAAATCCATGCGAATCAAATGAGTTAGCTTCAAATCAATGCGAAGTAGATGGCTTACCTTCAAATCGAAGGGAAACACATGATTTAACTTCAAATCAATGCGAAGTAGAAGGCTAAGCTTCAAATCCATGCGAAACAAATGATTTACCTTCAAATAATTGCGGTTTAAATGAAATAGCTTCAAATGCAGGCGAAACAAACGAGTTAGCTTCAAATCCATGGGAAACACATGAGTCAGCTTCAAATCAATGCGAAGTAGAAGGCTTAGCTTCAAATCCATGCGAAACAAATGGTTTAGCTTCAAATACTTGTGATAAACACGATTTAGAGTCAACTGCATGCGAATCAAACGAGTTAGCTTCAAATCCCAGGGAAACACATGATTTAACTTCAAATCAATGCGAAGTAGAAGGCTTAACTTCAAATCCATGCGAAACATGTGGTTTAGCTTCAAATACTTGTGATAAACGGGATTTAGAGTCAACTGCATGCGAATCAAACGAGTTAGCTTCAAATCCATGCGAAACACATGATTTAACTTCAAATGCTTCCGATATAAATAAAGTAGTTTCAAATGCAGGCGAAACAATCGAGTAAGCTTCAAGTCCATGCGAATCAAATGAGTTAGCTTCAAATCAATGCGAAGTAGAAGGCTTACCTTCAAATCGAAGGGAAACACATGATTTAACTTCAAATCAATGCGAAGTAGAAGGCTAAGCTTCAAATCCATGCGAAACAAATGGTTTAGCTTCAAATACTTGTGATAAACACGATTTAGAGTCAACTGCATGCGAATCAAACGAGTTAGCTTCAAATCCCAGGGAAACAGATGATTTAACTTCAAATCAATGCGAAGTAGAAGGCTTAACTGAAAATCCATGCGAAACATGTGGTTTAGCTTCAAATACTTGTGATAAACGGGATTTAGAGTCAACTGCATGCGAATCAAACGTGTTAGCTTCAAATCCCAGGAAAACACATGATTTAACTTCAAATCAAAGCTAAGTAGGAGGCTTTGCTTCAAATCCATGCGAAACAAATGATTTACCTTCAAATATTTGCGGTTTAAATGAAGTAGCTTCAAATGCAGGCGAAGCAAACGCGTTAGCTTGAAGTCCATGCGAAACACATGATTCAGCTTCAAATCAATGCGAAGTAGTAGGCTTAGCTTCAAATCAATGCGATACAAATGGTTTAGCTACAAATACTTGTGATGAACATGATTTAGCTTCAACTGCATGCGAGTCAAACGAGTTAGCTTCAAATCCTAGCGAAAAACATGATTTAACTTCAAATCAGTGCAAAGTACTACGCTTAGCTTCAAATCAATCCGAAGCAAATGATTTAACTTCAAAACCATGTGATATTGATAATGTAGCTTCAACTCTATGCGAAACAAACGAGTTAGCTTCAAATCAATGCGAAGTAGAAGGCTTAGCTTCAAATCGAATGGAATCACATGATTTATCTTCAAATCAATGCGATGTAGTAGGCATAGCTTCAAATCCATGCGAAACAAATGATTTACCTTCAAATACCTGCGGTTTAAATGAAATACCTTCAAATGCAGGAGAAACAAACGTGTTAGCTTCAAATCCATGCGAAACAAGTGGTTTAGCATCAAATACTTGTGATAATCACGATTTAGAGACAACTGCATGCGAGTCAAACGAGTTAGCTTCAAATCCCAGGGAAACGCATGATTTAACTTCAAATCAATGCGAAGTAGAAGGCTTAGCTTCAAATCCATGCGAAACAAATGATTTAGATTCAAATCAAAGCGAATTAGATGGCTTATTCTCAAATTCATGCGAAACAAATGTTTTAGCTTCAAATACTTGTGATGTACATGATTTACCTTCAACTGCATGCGAAACAAGCAAGTAAGCTTCAAATCCATGCGAAACAAATGGTTTAGCTTCAAATACTTTTGTTATTCATGATTTAGATTCAACTGCACGCGATACAAACGAGTTAGCTTCAAATCCAAGCGAAACACAAGATTTAGCTTAATATTCATGCGAAACAAATGTTTCAGCTTCAAATACTTGTGATATGCATGAATAAGATTCAACTGCATGCGAAACGAACTAGTTAGCATCAAATCCAAGCGAAACGCACTATTCAGCTTCATATCAATGCGAAGTGGAAGGCTTAGCTTCAAATCCATGCGAAACGAATGATTTAGCTTCAAACAGTTGCACATATAAGTGATATAGCTTCAAATGCATGCGAAACAATCGAGTGAGCTTCAAATCCAAGCGTAAGACATGATTTAACTTCTAATCAATGCGAAGTAGAAGGCTTAGCTTCAAAGTCTTGCGAAACAAATGGTTTAGCTTCAAATACTTGTGATATACATGATTTAGATACAACTGCATGCGAAACAAACGAGTTAGCATCAAATCCAAGCGAATCACATGATTTAGCTTCAAATCCATGCGAAAGACATGATGTAGCATCAAATCAATGCGAAGTGGAAGGCTTAGCTTCAAATCCATGCGAAACAAATGTTTTAGCTTCAAATACAAGCGAAACACATGATTTAGCTTCAAATCAATGCGAAGTAGAAGACTGATATTCGAATCCATGCGAAACAAATGATTTAGATTCAAATCAAAGCGAATTAGATGGCTTATTCTCAAATTCATGCGAAACAAATGTTTTAGCTTCAAATACTTGTGATGTACATGGTTTATCTTCAACTGCATGCGAAACAAGCAAGTTAGCTTGAAATCCATGCGAAACACATGATTCAGCTTCAAATCAATGCGAAGTAGTAGGCTTAGCTTCAAATCAATGCGAAACAAATGGTTTTGCTTCAAATACTTGTGATAAACATGATTTAGATTCAATTGCATGCAAATCAAACAAGTTAGCTTGAATTCCGAGGGAAACACATGATTTAACTTCAAATCATTGCGAAGTAGAAGGCTTAGCTTCAAATACATGCGAAACAAATGATTTACCTTCAAATACTTGCGGTTTAAATGAAATAGCTTCAAATGCAGGCGAAACAAACAAGTTACCTTGAACTCCATGCGAAACACATGATTCAGCTTCAAATCAATGCGAAGTAGTAGCTTAGCTTCAAATCAATGCGAAACAAATGGTTTTGCTTCAAATACTTGTGATAAACATGATTTGGCTACAACTGCATGCGAATCAAACAAGTTAGCTTCAAATCCTAGCGAAAAACATGATTTATCTTCAAATCAATGCAAAGTAGTAGGCTTAGCTTCAAATCCATGCGAAACAAATGGTTTAGCTTCAGATACTTGTGATAAACACGATTTAGAGTCAACTGCATGCGAATCAAACGAGTTAGCTTCAAATCCCAGGGAAACACATGATTTAACTTCAAATCAATGCGAAGTAGAAGGCTTAACTTCAAATCCATGCGAAACATGTGGTTTAGCTTCAAATACTTGTGATAAACGGGATTTAGAGTCAACTGCATGCGAATCAAACGAGTTAGCTTCAAATCCCAGGAAAACACATGATTCAACTTCAAATTAAAGCGAAGTAGGAGGCTTTGCTTCAAATCCATGCGAAAAAAATGGTTTTGCTTCAAATACTTGTGATAAACGGGATTTACAGTCAACTGCATGCGGATCAAACGAGTTAGCTTCAAATCCCAGGAAAACACATGATTTAACTTCAAATCAAAGCGAAGTAGGAGGCTTAGCTTCAAATCCATGCGAAACAAATGAGTTAGCTTCAAATCAATGCGAAGTAGAAGGCTTACCTTCAAATCGAAGGGAAACACATGATTTAACTTCAAATCAATGCGAAGTAGAAGGCTAAGCTTCAAATCCATGCGAAACAAATGATTTACCTTCAAATAATTGCGGTTTAAATGAAATAGCTTCAAATGCAGGCGAAACAAACGAGTTAGCTTCAAATCCATGGGAAACACATGAGTCAGCTTCAAATCAATGCGAAGTAGAAGGCTTAGCTTCAAATCCATGCGAAACAAATGGTTTAGCTTCAAATACTTGTGATAAACACGATTTAGAGTCAACTGCATGCGAATCAAACGAGTTAGCTTCAAATCCCAGGGAAACACATGATTTAACTTCAAATCAATGCGAAGTGGAAGGCTTAACTTCAAATCCATGCGAAACATGTGGTTTAGCTTCAAATACTTGTGATAAACGGGATTTAGAGTCAACTGCATGCGAATCAAACGAGTTAGCTTCAAATCCCAGGAAAACACATGATTTAACTTCAAATCAAAGCTAAGTAGGAGGCTTTGCTTCAAATCCATGCGAGACAAATGATTTACCTTCAAATATTTGCGGTTTAAATGAAGTAGCTTCAAATGCAGGCGAAGCAAACGCGTTAGCTTGAAGTCCATGCGAAACACATGATTCAGCTTCAAATCAATGCGAAGTAGTAGGCTTAGCTTCAAATCAATGCGATACAAATGGTTTAGCTACAAATACTTGTAATGAACATGATTTAGCTTCAACTGCATGCGAGTCAAACGAGTTAGCTTCAAATCCTAGCGAAAAACATGATTTAACTTCAAATCAGTGCAAAGAAGTACGCTTAGCTTCAAATCAATCCGAAGCAAATGATTTAACTTCAAAACCATGTGATATTGATAATGTAGCTTCAACTCTATGCGAAACAAACGAGTTAGTTTCAAATCAATGCGAAGTAGAAGGCTTAGCTTCAAATCGAATGAAATCACATGATTTATCTTCAAATCAATGCGATGTAGTAGGCTTAGCTTCAAATCAATGCGAAACAAATGATTTAGCTTCAAATACTTGTGATAAACATGATTTAGCTTCAACTGCATGCGATTCGAACGAGTTAGCTTTAAATCCACGGGAAACACATGATTTAACTTCAAATCAATGCGAAGTAGTAAGCTTAGCTTCAAATCAATGCGAAGCAAATGGTTTAATTTCAAAAACTTGTGATATTAATAATTTAGCTTCAACTCAATGCGAAACAAACGAGTTAGCTTCAAATCCATGCGAAACACATGATTTAACTTCAAATGCTTCCGATATAAATAAAGTAGTTTCAAATGCAGGCGAAACAATCGAGTAAGCTTCAAATCCATGCGAATCAAATGAGTTAGCTTCAAATCAATGCGAAGTAGAAGGCTTACCTTCAAATCGAAGGGAAACACATGATTTAACTTCAAATCAATGCGAAGTAGAAGGCTAAGCTTCAAATCCATGCGAAACAAATGATTTACCTTCAAATAATTGCGGTTTAAATGAAATAGCATCAAATGCAGGCGAAACAAACGAGTTAGCTTCAAATCCATGGGAAACACATGAGTCAGCTTCAAATCAATGCGAAGTAGAAGGCTTAGCTTCACATCCATGCGAAACAAATGGTTTAGCTTCAAATACTTGTGATAAACACGATTTAGAGTCAACTGCATGCGAATCAAACGAGTTAGCTTCAAATCCCAGGGAAACACATGATTTAACTTCAAATCAATGCGAAGTAGAAGGCTTAACTTAAAATCCATGCGAAACATGTGGTTTAGCTTCAAATACTTGTGATAAACGGGATTTAGAGTCAACTGCATGCGAATCAAACGAGTTAGCTTCAAATCCCAGGAAAACACATGATTTAACTTCAAATCAAAGCTAAGTAGGAGGCTTTGCTTCAAATCCATGCGAAACAAATGATTTACCTTCAAATATTTGCGGTTTAAATGAAGTAGCTTCAAATGCAGGCGAAGCAAACGCGTTAGCTTGAAGTCCATGCGAAACACATGATTCAGCTTCAAATCAATGCGAAGTAGTAGGCTTAGCTTCAAATCAATGCGATACAAATGGTTTAGCTACAAATACTTGTAATGAACATGATTTAGCTTCAACTGCATGCGAGTCAAACGAGTTAGCTTCAAATCCTAGCGAAAAACATGATTTATCTTCAAATGCTTCCGATATAAATAAAGTAGTTTCAAATGCAGGCGAAACAATCGAGTAAGCTTCAAATCCATGCGAATCAAATGAGTTAGCTTCAAATCAATGCGAAGTAGAAGGCTTACCTTCAAATCGAAGGGAAACACATGATTTAACTTCAAATCAATGCGAAGTAGAAGGCTAAGCTTCAAATCCATGCGAAACAAACGATTTACCTTCAAATAATTGCGGTTTAAATGAAATAGCTTCAAATGCAGGCGAAACAAACGAGTTAGCTTCAAATCCATGGGAAACACATGAGTCAGCTTCAAATCAATGCGAAGTAGAAGGCTTAACTTCACATCCATGCGAAACAAATGGTTTAGCTTCAAATACTTGTGATAAACACGATTTAGAGTCAACTGCATGCGAATCAAACGAGTTAGCTTCAAATCCCAGGGAAACACATGATTTAACTTCAAATCAATGCGAAGTAGAAGGCTTAACTTAAAATCCATGCGAAACATGTGGTTTAGCTTCAAATACTTGTGATAAACTGGATTTAGAGTCAACTGCATGCGAATCAAACGAGTTAGCTTCAAATCCCAGGAAAACACATGATTTAACTTCAAATCAAAGCTAAGTAGGAGGCTTTGCTTCAAATCCATGCGAAACAAATGATTTACCTTCAAATATTTGCGGTTTAAATGAAGTAGCTTCAAATGCAGGCGAAGCAAACGCGTTAGCTTGAAGTCCATGCGAAACACATGATTCAGCTTCAAATCAATGCGAAGTAGTAGGCTTAGCTTCAAATCAATGCGATACAAATGGTTTAGCTACAAATACTTGTAATGAACATGATTTAGCTTCAACTGCATGCGAGTCAAACGAGTTAGCTTCAAATCCTAGCGAAAAACATGATTTAACTTCAAATCAGTGCAAAGTAGTACGCTTAGCTTCAAATCAATCCGAAGCAAATGATTTAACTTCAAAACCATGTGATATTGATAATGTAGCTTCAACTCTATGCGAAACAAACGAGTTAGCTTCAAATCAATGCGAAGTAGAAGGCTTAGCTTCAAATCGAATGGAATCACATGATTTATCTTCAAATCAATGCGATGTAGTAGGCATAGCTTCAAATCCATGCGAAACAAATGATTTACCTTCAAATACCTGCGGTTTAAATGAAATACCTTCAAATGCAGGAGAAACAAACGTGTTAGCTTCAAATCCATGCGAAACAAGTGGTTTAGCATCAAATACTTGTGATAAACACGATTTAGAGACAACTGCATGCGAGTCAAACGAGTTAGCTTCAAATCCCAGGGAAACGCATGATTTAACTTCAAATCAATGCGAAGTAGAAGACTGATCTTCGAATCCATGCGAAACAAATGATTTAGATTCAAATCAAAGCGAATTAGATGGCTTATTCTCAAATTCATGCGAAACAAATGTTTTAGCTTCAAATACTTGTGATGTACATGATTTACCTTCAACTGCATGCGAAACAAGCAAGTAAGCTTCAAATCCATGCGAAACAAATGGTTTAGCTTCAAATACTTTTGTTATTCATGATTTAGATTCAACTGCATGCGATACAAACGAGTTAGCTTCAAATCCAAGCGAAACACAAGATTTAGCTTAATATTCATGCGAAACAAATGTTTCAGCTTCAAATACTTGTGATATGCATGAATAAGATTCAACTGCATGCGAAACGAACTAGTTAGCATCAAATCCAAGCGAAACGCACTATTCAGCTTCATATCAATGCGAAGTGGAAGGCTTAGCTTCAAATCCATGCGAAACGAATGATTTAGCTTCAAACAGTTGCACATATAAGTGATATAGCTTCAAATGCAGGCGAAACAATCGAGTGAGCTTCAAATCCAAGCGTAACACATGATTTAACTTCAAATCAATGCGAAGTAGAAGGCTTAGATTCAAAGTCTTGCGAAACAAATGGTTTAGCTTCAAATACTTGTGATATACATGATTTAGATACAACTGCATGCGAAACAAACGAGTTAGCATCAAATCCAAGCGAATCACATGATTTAGCTTCAAATCCATGCGAAAGACATGATGTAGCATCAAATCAATGCGAAGTGGAAGGCTTAGCTTCAAATCCATGCGAAACAAATGGTTTAGCTTCAAATACTTGTGATAAACACGATTTAGAGTCAACTGCATGCGAATCAAACGAGTTAGCTTCAAATCCCAGGGAAACACATGATTTAACTTCTAATCAATGCGAAGTAGAAGGCTTAGCTTCAAATCCATGCGAAAAAAATGGTTTTGCTTCAAATACTTGTGATAAACGGGATTTAGAGTCAACTGCATGCGGATCAAACGAGTTAGCTTCAAATCCCAGGAAAACACATGATTTAACTTCAAATCAAAGCGAAGTAGGAGGCTTAGCTTCAAATCCATGCGAAACAAATGATTTACCTTCAAATACCTGCGGTTTAAGTGAAATAAATTCAAATGCAGGCGATACAAACAAGTTAGCTTGAAGTCCATGCGAAACACATGATTCAGCATCAAATCAATGCGAAGTAGTAGGCTTAGCTTCAAATCAATGCGAAACAAATGGTTTTGCTTCAAATACTTGTGATAAACATGATTTAGCTTCAACTGCATGTGAATCAAACAAGTTAGCTTCAAATCCTAGCGAAAAACATGATTTATCTTCAAATCAATGCAAAGTAGTAGGCTCAGCTTCAAATACATGCGAAACAAATGATTTACCTTCAAATACTTGCGGTTTAAATGAAATAGCTTCAAATGCAGGCGAAACAAACAAGTTAGCTTGAAGTCCATGCGAAACATATGATTCAGCTTCAAATCAATGCGAAGTAGTAGGCTTAGCTTCAAATCAATGCGAAACAAATGGTTTTGCTACAAATACTTGTGATAAACATGATTTAGATTCAACTGCATGCAAATCAAACAAGTTAGCTTGAATTCCGAGGGAAACACATGATTTAACTTCAAATCATTGCGAAGTAGAAGGCTTAGCTTCAAATACATGCGAAACAAATGATTTACCTTCAAATACTTGCGGTTTAAATGAAATAGCTTCAAATGCAGGCGAAACAAACAAGTTACCTTGAACTCCATGCGAAACACATGATTCAGCTTCAAATCAATGCGAAGTAGTAGGCTTAGCTTCAAATCAATGCGAAACAAATGGTTTTGCTTCAAATACTTGTGATAAACATGATTTGGCTACAACTGCATGCGAATCAAACAAGTTAGCTTCAAATCCTAGCAAAAAACATGATTTATCTTCAAATCAATGCAAAGTAGTAGGCTTAGCTTCAAATCCATGCGAAACAAATGGTTTAGCTTCAGATACTTGTGATAAACACGATTTAGAGTCAACTGCATGCGAATCAAACGAGTTAGCTTCAAATCCCAGGGAAACACATGATTTAACTTCAAATCAATGCGAAGTAGAAGGCTTAACTTCAAATCCATGCGAAACATGTGGTTTAGCTTCAAATACTTGTGATAAACGGGATTTAGAGTCAACTGCATGCGAATCAAACGAGTTAGCTTCAAATCCCAGGAAAACACATGATTTAACTTCAAATCAAAGCAAAGTAGGAGGCTTTGCTTCAAATCCATGCGAAAAAAATGGTTTTGCTTCAAATACTTGTGATAAACGGGATTTAGAGTCAACTGCATGCGGATCAAACGAGTTAGCTTCAAATCCCAGGAAAACACATGATTTAACTTCAAATCAAAGCGAAGTAGGAGGCTTAGCTTCAAATCCATGCGAAACAAATGGTTTAGCTTCAAATACTTGTGATAGACATGATTTAGCTTCAACTGCATGCGAATCAAAAGAGTTATCTACAAATCGATTGGAAATACATGATTTAACTTCAAATCAATGCGAAGTAGTAAGCTTAGCTTCAAATCAATGCGAAGCAAATGGTTTAATTTCAAAAACTTGTGATATTGATAATTTAGCTTCAACTCAATGCGAAACAAACGAGTTAGCTTCAAATCCATGCGAAACACATGATTTAACTTCAAATGCTTCCGATATAAATAAAGTAGTTTCAAATGCAGGCGAAACAATCGAGTAAGCTTCAAATCCATGCGAATCAAATGAGTTAGCTTCAAATCTATGCGAAGTAGAAGGCTTACCTTCAAATCGAAGGGAAACACATGATTTAACTTCAAATCAATGCGAAGTAGAAGGCTAAGCTTCAAATCCATGCGAAACAAATGATTTACCTTCAAATAATTGCGGTTTAAATGAAATAGCTTCAAATGCAGGCGAAACAAACGAGTTAGCTTCAAATCCATGGGAAACACATGAGTCAGCTTCAAATCAATGCGAAGTAGAAGGCTTAGCTTCAAATCCATGCGAAACAAATGGTTTAGCTTCAAATACTTGTGATAAACACGATTTAGAGTCAACTGCATGCGAATCAAACGAGTTAGCTTCAAATCCCAGGGAAACACATGATTTAACTTCAAATCAATGCGAAGTAGAAGGCTTAACTTCAAATCCATGCGAAACATGTGGTTTAGCTTCAAATACTTGTGATAAACGGGATTTAGAGTCAACTGCATGCGAATCAAACGAGTTAGCTTCAAATCCCAGGTAAACACATGATTTAACTTCAAATCAAAGCTAAGTAGGAGGCTTTGCTTCAAATCCATGCGAAACAAATGATTTACCTTCAAATATTTGCGGTTTAAATGAAGTAGCTTCAAATGCAGGCGAAGCAAACGCGTTAGCTTGAAGTCCATGCGAAACACATGATTCAGCTTCAAATCAATGCGAAGTAGTAGGCTTAGCTTCAAATCAATGCGATACAAATGGTTTAGCTACAAATACTTGTAATGAACATGATTTAGCTTCAACTGCATGCGAGTCAAACGAGTTAGCTTCAAATCCTAGCGAAAAACATGATTTAACTTCAAATCAGTGCAAAGTAGTACGCTTAGCTTCAAATCAATCCGAAGCAAATGATTTAACTTCAAAACCATGTGATATTGATAATGTAGCTTCAACTCTATGCGAAACAAACGAGTTAGCTTCAAATCAATGCGAAGTAGAAGGCTTAGCTTCAAATCGAATGGAATCACATGATTTATCTTCAAATCAATGCGATGTAGTAGGCATAGCTTCAAATCCATGCGAAACAAATGATTTACCTTCAAATACCTGCGGTTTAAATGAAATACCTTCAAATGCAGGAGAAACAAACGTGTTAGCTTCAAATCCATGCGAAACAAGTGGTTTAGCATCAAATACTTGTGATAAACACGATTTAGAGACAACTGCATGCGAGTCAAACGAGTTAGCTTCAAATCCCAGGGAAACGCATGATTTAACTTCAAATCAATGCGAAGTAGAAGACTGATCTTCGAATCCATGCGAAACAAATGATTTAGATTCAAATCAAAGCGAATTAGATGGCTTATTCTCAAATTCATGCGAAACAAATGTTTTAGCTTCAAATGCTTGTGATGTACATGATTTACCTTCAACTGCATGCGAAACAAGTAAGTAAGCTTCAAATCCATGCGAAACAAATGGTTTAGCTTCAAATACTTTTGTTATTCATGATTTAGATTCAACTGCATGCGATACAAACGAGTTAGCTTCAAATCCAAGCGAAACACAAGATTTAGCTTAATATTCATGCGAAACAAATGTTTCAGCTTCAAATACTTGTGATATGCATGAATAAGATTCAACTGCATGCGAAACGAACTAGTTAGCATCAAATCCAAGCGAAACGCACTATTCAGCTTCATATCAATGCGAAGTGGAAGGCTTAGCTTCAAATCCATGCGAAACGAATGATTTAGCTTCAAACAGTTGCACATATAAGTGATATAGCTTCAAATGCAGGCGAAACAATCGAGTGAGCTTCAAATCCAAGCGTAACACATGATTTAACTTCAAATCAATGCGAAGTAGAAGGCTTAGATTCAAAGTCTTGCGAAACAAATGGTTTAGCTTCAAATACTTGTGATATACATGATTTAGATACAACTGCATGCGAAACAAACGAGTTAGCATCAAATCCAAGCGAATCACATGATTTAGCTTCAAATCCATGCGAAAGACATGATGTAGCATCAAATCAATGCGAAGTGGAAGGCTTAGCTTCAAATCCATGCGAAACAAATGGTTTAGCTTCAAATACTTGTGATAAACACGATTTAGAGTCAACTGCATGCGAATCAAACGAGTTAGCTTCAAATCCCAGGGAAACACATGATTTAACTTCTAATCAATGCGAAGTAGAAGGCTTAGCTTCAAATCCATGCGAAAAAAATGGTTTTGCTTCAAATACTTGTGATAAACGGGATTTAGAGTCAACTGCATGCGGATCAAACGAGTTAGCTTCAAATCCCAGGAAAACACATGATTTAACTTCAAATCAAAGCGAAGTAGGAGGCTTAGCTTCAAATCCATGCGAAACAAATGATTTACCTTCAAATACCTGCGGTTTAAATGAAATAACTTCAAATGCAGGCGATACAAACAAGTTAGCTTGAAGTCCATGCGAAACACATGATTCAGCATCAAATCAATGCGAAGTAGTAGGCTTAGCTTCAAATCAATGCGAAACAAATGGTTTTGCTTCAAATACTTGTGATAAACATGATTTAGCTTCAACTGCATGTGAATCAAACAAGTTAGCTTCAAATCCTAGCGAAAAACATGATTTAACTTCAAATCAATGCAAAGTAGTAGGCTCAGCTTCAAATACATGCGAAACAAATGATTTACCTTCAAATACTTGCGGTTTAAATGAAATAGCTTCAAATGCAGGCGAAACAAACAAGTTAGCTTGAAGTCCATGCGAAACACATGATTCAGCTTCAAATCAATGCGAAGTAGTAGGCTTAGCTTCAAATCAATGCGAAACAAATGGTTTTGCTTCAAATACTTGTGATAAACATGATTTAGATTCAACTGCATGCAAATCAAACAAGTTAGCTTGAATTCCGAGGGAAACACATGATTTAACTTCAAATCATTGCGAAGTAGAAGGCTTAGCTTCAAATACATGCGAAACAAATGATTTACCTTCAAATACTTGCGGTTTAAATGAAATAGCTTCAAATGCAGGCGAAACAAACAAGTTACCTTGAACTCCATGCGAAACACATGATTCAGCTTCAAATCAATGCGAAGTAGTAGGCTTAGCTTCAAATCAATGCGAAACAAATGGTTTTGCTTCAAATACTTGTGATAAACATGATTTGGCTACAACTGCATGCGAATCAAACAAGTTAGCTTCAAATCCTAGCAAAAAACATGATTTATCTTCAAATCAATGCAAAGTAGTAGGCTTAGCTTCAAATCCATGCGAAACAAATGGTTTAGCTTCAGATACTTGTGATAAACACGATTTAGAGTCAACTGCATGCGAATCAAACGAGTTAGCTTCAAATCCCAGGGAAACACATGATTTAACTTCAAATCAATGCGAAGTAGAAGGCTTAACTTCAAATCCATGCGAAACATGTGGTTTAGCTTCAAATACTTGTGATAAACGGGATTTAGAGTCAACTGCATGCGAATCAAACAAGTTAGCTTCAAATCCTAGCAAAAAACATGATTTATCTTCAAATCAATGCAAAGTAGTAGGCTTAGCTTCAAATCCATGCGAAACAAATGGTTTAGCTTCAGATACTTGTGATAAACACGATTTAGAGTCAACTGCATGCGAATCAAACGAGTTAGCTTCAAATCCCAGGGAAACACATGATTTAACTTCAAATCAAAGCGAAGTAGGAGGCTTAGCTTCAATTCCATGCGAAACAAATGGTTTAGCTTCAAATACTTGTGATAGACATGATTTAGCTTCAACTGCATGCGAATCAAAAGAGTTATCTACAAATCGATTGGAAATACATGATTTAACTTCAAATCAATGCGAAGTAGTAAGCTTAGCTTCAAATCAATGCGAAGCAAATGGTTTAATTTCAAAAACTTGTGATATTGATAATTTAGCTTCAACTCAATGCGAAACAAACGAGTTAGCTTCAAATCCATGCGAAACACATGATTTAACTTCAAATGCTTCCGATATAAATAAAGTAGTTTCAAATGCAGGCGAAACAATCGAGTAAGCTTCAAATCCATGCGAATCAAATGAGTTAGCTTCAAATCTATGCGAAGTAGAAGGCTTACCTTCAAATCGAAGGGAAACACATGATTTAACTTCAAATCAATGCGAAGTAGAAGGCTAAGCTTCAAATCCATGCGAAACAAATGATTTACCTTCAAATAATTGCGGTTTAAATGAAATAGCTTCAAATACAGGCGAAACAAACGAGTTAGCTTCAAATCCATGGGAAACACATGAGTCAGCTTCAAATCAATGCGAAGTAGAAGGCTTAGCTTCAAATCCATGCGAAACAAATGGTTTAGCTTCAAATACTTGTGATAAACACGATTTAGAGTCAACTGCATGCGAATCAAACGAGTTAGCTTCAAATCCCAGGGAAACACATGATTTAACTTCAAATCAATGCGAAGTAGAAGGCTTAACTTCAAATCCATGCGAAACATGTGGTTTAGCTTCAAATACTTGTGATAAACGGGATTTAGAGTCAACTGCATGCGAATCAAACGAGTTAGCTTCAAATCCCAGGAAAACACATGATTTAACTTCAAATCAAAGCTAAGTAGGAGGCTTTGCTTCAAATCCATGCGAAACAAATGATTTACCTTCAAATATTTGCGGTTTAAATGAAGTAGCTTCAAATGCAGGCGAAGCAAACGCGTTAGCTTGAAGTCCATGCGAAACACATGACTCAGCTTCAAATCAATGCGAAGTAGTAGGCTTAGCTTCAAATCAATGCGATACAAATGGTTTAGCTACAAATACTTGTGATGAACATGATTTAGCTTCAACTGCATGCGAGTCAAACGAGTTAGCTTCAAATCCTAGCGAAAAACATGATTTAACTTCAAATCAGTGCAAAGTAGTACGCTTAGCTTCAAATCAATCCGAAGCAAATGATTTAACTTCAAAACCATGTGATATTGATAATGTAGCTTCAACTCTATGCGAAACAAACGAGTTAGCTTCAAATCAATTCGAAGTAGAAGGCTTAGCTTCAAATCGAATGGAATCACATGATTCATCTTCAAATCAATGGGATGTAGTAGGCTTAGCTTCAAATCCATGCGAAACAAATGATTTACCTTCAAATACCTGCGGTTTAAATGAAATACCTTCAAATGCAGGAGAAACAAACGTGTTAGCTTCAAATCCATGCGAAACAAGTGGTTTAGCATCAAATACTTGTGATAAACACGATTTAGAGACAACTGCATGCGAGTCAAACGAGTTAGCTTCAAATCCCAGGGAAACGCATGATTTAACTTCAAATCAATGCGAAGTAGAAGACTGATCTTCGAATCCATGCGAAACAAATGATTTAGATTCAAATCAAAGCGAATTAGATGGCTTATTCTCAAATTCATGCGAAACAAATGTTTTAGCTTCAAATACTTGTGATGTACATGATTTACCTCCAACTGCATGCGAAACAAGCAAGTAAGCTTCAAATCCATGCCGAACAAATGGTTTAGCTTCAAATACTTTTGTTATTCATGATTTAGATTCAACTGCATGCGATACAAACGAGTTAGCTTCAAATCCAAGCGAAACACAAGATTTAGCTTAATATTCATGCGAAACAAATGTTTCACCTTCAAATACTTGTGATATGCATGAATAAGATTCAACTGCATGCGAAACGAACTAGTTAGCATCAAATCCAAGCGAAACGCACTATTCAGCTTCATATCAATGCGAAGTGGAAGGCTTAGCTTCAAATCCATGCGAAACGAATGATTTAGCTTCAAACAGTTGCACATATAAGTGATATAGCTTCAAATGCAGGCGAAACAATCGAGTGAGCTTCAAATCCAAGCGTAACACATGATTTAACTTCAAATCAATGCGAAGTAGAAGGCTTAGCTTCAAAGTCTTGCGAAACAAATGGTTTAGCTTCAAATACTTGTGATATACATGATTTAGATACAACTGCATGCGAAACAAACGAGTTAGCATCAAATCCAAGCGAATCACATGATTTAGCTTCAAATCCATGCGAAAGACATGATGTAGCATCAAATCAATGCGAAGTAGTAGGCTTAGCTTCAAATCAATGCGAAACAAATGGTTTTGCTTCAAATACTTGTGATAAACATGATTTAGCTTCAACTGCATGCGAATCAAACAAGTTAGCTTCAAATCCTAGCGAAAAATATGATTTAACTTCAAATCAATGCAAAGTAGTAGGCTCAGGTTCAAATACATGCGAAACAAATGATTTACCTTCAAATACTTGCGGTTTAAATGAAATAGCTTCAAATGCAGGCGAAACAAACAAGTTAGCTTGAACTCCATGCGAAACACATGATTCAGCTTCAAATCAATGCGAAGTAGTAGGCTTAGCTTCAAATCAATGCGAAACAAATGGTTTTGCTTCAAATACTTGTGATAAACATGATTTGGCTACAACTGCATGCGAATCAAACAAGTTAGCTTCAAATCCTAGCGAAAAACATGATTTATCTTCAAATCAATGCAAAGTAGTAGGCTCAGCTTCAAATCAATGCGAAACAAATGATTCAGCTTCAAATACTTGTGATAAACATGATTAAGCTTCAACTGCATGCGAATCAAACGAGTTAGCTTGAATTCCGAGGGAAACACATGATTTAACTTCAAATCATTGCGAAGTAGAAGGCTTAGCTTCAAATCAATGCGAAACAAATGATTTAGCTTCAAATACTTGTGATAAACATGTTTTAGCATCAACTGCATGCAAATCGAACGAGTTAGCTTCAAAGCCAAGGGAAACACATGAGTCAGCTTCAAATCAATGCGAAGTAGAAGGCTTAGCTTCAAATCCATGCGAAACAAATGGTTTAGCTTCAGATACTTGTGATAAACACGATTTAGAGTCAACTGCATGCGAATCAAACGAGTTAGCTTCAAATCCCAGGGACACACATGATTTAACTTCAAATCAATGCGAAGTAGAAGGCTTAACTTCAAATCCATGCGAAACATGTGGTTTAGCTTCAAATACTTGTGATAAACGGGATTTAGAGTCAACTGCATGCGAATCAAACGAGTTAGCTTCAAATCCCAGGAAAACACATGATTTAACTTCAAATCAAAGCAAAGTAGGAGGCTTTGCTTCAAATCCATGCGAAACAAATGATTTACCTTCAAATATTTGCGGTTTAAATGAAGTAGCTTCAAATGCAGGCGAAGCAAACGCGTTAGCTTGAAGTCCATGCGAAACACATGATTCAGCTTCAAATCAATGCGAAGTAGTAGGCTTAGCTTCAAATCAATGCGATACAAATGGTTTAGCTACAAATACTTGTGATGAACATGATTTAGCTTCAACTGCATGCGAATCAAACGAGTTAGCTTCAAATCCTAGCGAAAAACATGATTTAACTTCAAATCAGTGCAAAGTAGTACGCTTAGCTTCAAATCAATCCGAAGCAAATCATTTAACTTCAAAACCATGTGATATTGATAATGTAGCTTCAACTCTATGCGAAACAAACGAGTTAGCTTCAAATCAATGCGAAGTAGAAGGCTTAGCTTCAAATCAATGCGAAACAAATGATTTAGCTTCAAATACTTGTGATAAACATGATTTAGCTTCAACTGCATGCGATTCGAACGAGTTAGCTTTAAATCCACGGGAAACACATGATTTAACTTCAAATCAATGCGAAGTAGTAAGCTTAGCTTCAAATCAATGCGAAGCAAATGGTTTAATTTCAAAAACTTGTGATATTGATAATTTAGCTTCAACTCAATGTGAAACAAACGAGTTAGCTTCAAATCCATGCGAAACACATGATTTAACTTCAAATGCTTCCGATATAAATAAAGTAGTTTCAAATGCAGGCGAAACAATCGAGTAAGCTTCAAATCCATGCGAATCAAATGAGTTAGCTTCAAATCAATGCGAAGTAGAAGGCTTACCTTCAAATCGAAGGGAAACACATGATTTAACTTCAAATCAATGCGAAGTAGAAGGCTAAGCTTCAAATCCATGCGAAACAAATGATTTACCTTCAAATAATTGCGGTTTAAATGAAATAGCTTCAAATGCAGGCGAAACAAACGAGTTAGCTTCAAATCCATGGGAAACACATGAGTCAGCTTCAAATCAATGCGAAGTAGAAGGCTTAGCTTCAAATCCATGCGAAACATGTGGTTTAGCTTCAAATACTTGTGATAAACGGGATTTAGAGTCAACTGCATGCGAATCAAACGAGTTAGCTTCAAATCCCAGGAAAACACATGATTTAACTTCAAATCAAAGCTAAGTAGGAGGCTTTGCTTCAAATCCATGCGAAACAAATGATTTACCTTCAAATATTTGCGGTTTAAATGAAGTAGCTTCAAATGCAGGCGAAGCAAACGCGTTAGCTTGAAGTCCATGCGAAACACATGATTCAGCTTCAAATCAATACGAAGTAGTAGGCTTAGCTTCAAATCAATGCGATACAAATGGTTTAGCTACAAATACTTGTGATGAACATGATTTAGCTTCAACTGCATGCGAGTCAAACGAGTTAGCTTCAAATCCTAGCGAAAAACATGATTTAACTTCAAATCAGTGCAAAGTAGTACGCTTAGCTTCAAATCAATCCGAAGCAAATGATTTAACTTCAAAACCATGTGATATTGATAATGTAGCTTCAACTCTATGCGAAACAAACGAGTTAGCTTCAAATCAATTCGAAGTAGAAGGCTTAGCTTCAAATCGAATGGAATCACATGATTCATCTTCAAATCAATGGGATGTAGTAGGCTTAGCTTCAAATCCATGCGAAACAAATGATTTACCTTCAAATACCTGCGGTTTAAATGAAATACCTTCAAATGCAGGAGAAACAAACGTGTTAGCTTCAAATCCATGCGAAACAAGTGGTTTAGCATCAAATACTTGTGATAAACACGATTTAGAGACAACTGCATGCGAGTCAAACGAGTTAGCTTCAAATCCCAGGGAAACGCATGATTTAACTTCAAATCAATGCGAAGTAGAAGACTGATCTTCGAATCCATGCGAAACAAATGATTTAGATTCAAATCAAAGCGAATTAGATGGCTTATTCTCAAATTCATGCGAAACAAATGTTTTAGCTTCAAATACTTGTGATGTACATGATTTACCTCCAACTGCATGCGAAACAAGCAAGTAAGCTTCAAATCCATGCCAAACAAATGGTTTAGCTTCAAATACTTTTGTTATTCATGATTTAGATTCAACTGCATGCGATACAAACGAGTTAGCTTCAAATCCAAGCGAAACACAAGATTTAGCTTAATATTCATGCGAAACAAATGTTTCACCTTCAAATACTTGTGATATGCATGAATAAGATTCAACTGCATGCGAAACGAACTAGTTAGCATCAAATCCAAGCGAAACGCACTATTCAGCTTCATATCAATGCGAAGTGGAAGGCTTAGCTTCAAATCCATGCGAAACGAATGATTTAGCTTCAAACAGTTGCACATATAAGTGATATAGCTTCAAATGCAGGCGAAACAATCGAGTGAGCTTCAAATCCAAGCGTAACACATGATTTAACTTCAAATCAATGCGAAGTAGAAGGCTTAGCTTCAAAGTCTTGCGAAACAAATGGTTTAGCTTCAAATACTTGTGATATACATGATTTAGATACAACTGCATGCGAAACAAACGAGTTAGCATCAAATCCAAGCGAATCACATGATTTAGCTTCAAATCCATGCGAAAGACATGATGTAGCATCAAATCAATGCGAAGTGGAAGGCTTAGCTTCAAATCCATGCGAAACGAATGATTTAGCTTCAAACAGTTGCACATATAAGTGATATAGCTTCAAATGCAGGCGAAACAATCGAGTGAGCTTCAAATCCAAGCGTAACACATGATTTAACTTCAAATCAATGCGAAGTAGAAGGCTTAGCTTCAAAGTCTTGCGAAACAAATGGTTTAGCTTCAAATACTTGTGATATACATGATTTAGATACAACTGCATGCGAAACAAACGAGTTAGCATCAACTCAAGCGAATCACATGATTTAGCTTCAAATCCATGCGAAAGACATGATGTAGCATCAAATCAATGCGAAGTGGAAGGCTTAGCTTCAAATCCATGCGAAACAAATGGTTTAGCTTCAAATACTTGTGATAAACACGATTTAGAGTCAACTGCATGCGAATCAAACGAGTTAGCTTCAAATCCCAGGGAAACACATGATTTAACTTCTAATCAATGCGAAGTAGAAGGCTTAGCTTCAAATCCATGCGAAAAAAATGGTTTTGCTTCAAATACTTGTGATAAACGGGATTTAGAGTCAACTGCATGCGGATCAAACGAGTTAGCTTCAAATCCCAGGAAAACACATGATTTAACTTCAAATCAAAGCGAAGTAGGAGGCTTAGCTTCAAATCCATGCGAAACAAATGATTTACCTTCAAATACCTGCGGTTTAAATGAAATAACTTCAAATGCAGGCGATACAAACAAGTTAGCTTGAAGTCCATGCGAAACACATGATTCAGCATCAAATCAATGCGAAGTAGTAGGCTTAGCTTCAAATCAATGCGAAACAAATGGTTTTGCTTCAAATACTTGTGATAAACATGATTTAGCTTCAACTGCATGTGAATCAAACAAGTTAGCTTCAAATCCTAGCGAAAAACATGATTTAACTTCAAATCAATGCAAAGTAGTAGGCTCAGCTTCAAATACATGCGAAACAAATGATTTACCTTCAAATACTTGCGGTTTAAATGAAATAGCTTCAAATGCAGGCGAAACAAACAAGTTAGCTTGAAGTCCATGCGAAACACATGACTCAGCTTCAAATCAATGCGAAGTAGTAGGCTTAGCTTCAAATCAATGCGAAACAAATGGTTTTGCTTCAAATACTTGTGATAAACATGATTTAGCTTCAACTGCATGCGAATCAAACAAGTTAGCTTCAAATCCTAGCGAAAAATATGATTTAACTTCAAATCAATGCAAAGTAGTAGGCGCAGCTTCAAATACATGCAAAACAAATGATTTACCTTCAAATACTTGCGATTTAAATGAAATAGCTTCAAATGCAGGCGAAACAAACAAGTTAGCTTGAAGTCCATGCGAAACACATGATTCAGCTTCAAATCAATGCGAAGTAGTAGGCTTAGCTTCAAATCAATGCGAAACAAATGGTTTTGCTTCAACTACTTGTGATAAACATGATTTGGCTACAGCTGCATGCGAATCAAACAAGTTAGCTTCAAATCCTAGCGAAAAACATGATTTAACTTCAAATCAATGCAAAGTAGTAGGCTCAGCTTCAAATCAATGCGAAACAAATGATTCAGCTTCAAATACTTGTGATAAACATGATTAAGCTTCAACTGCATGCGAATCAAACGAGTTAGCTTGAATTCCGAGGGAAACACATGATTTAACTTCAAATCATTGCGAAGTAGAAGGCTTAGCTTCAAATCCATGCGAAACAAATGGTTTAGCTTCAAATACTTGAGATAAACACGATTTAGAGTCAACTGCATGCGAATCAAACGAGTTAGCTTCAAATCCCAGGAAAACACATGATTCAACTTCAAATTAAAGCGAAGTAGGAGGCTTAGCTTCAAATCCATGCGAAACAAATGATTTACCTTCAAGTACCTGCGGTTTAAATGAAATACCTTCAAATGCAGGCGAAACAAACGAGTTAGCTTCAAATTCATGGGAAACACATGCGTTAGCTTCAAATCAATGCGAAGTAGAAGGCTTAGCTTCAACGTCTTGCGAAACAAATGGTTTAGCTTCAAATACTTGTGATATACATGATTTAGATACAACTGCATGCGAAACAAACGAGTTAGCATCAAATCCAAGCGAATCACATGATTTAGCTTCAAATCCATGCGAAAGACATGATGTAGCATCAAATCAATGCGAAGTGGAAGGCTTAGCTTCAAATCCATGCGAAACAAATGGTTTAGCTTCAAATACTTGTGATATACATGATTTAGATACAACTGCATGCGAAACAAACGAGTTAGCATCAAATCCAAGCGAATCACATGATTTAGCTTCAAATCCATGCGAAAGACATGATGTAGCATCAAATCAATGCGAAGTAGTAGGCTTAGCTTCAAATCAATGCGAAACAAATGGTTTTGCTTCAAATACTTGTGATAAACATGATTTAGCTTCAACTGCATGCGAATCAAACAAGTTAGCTTCAAATCCTAGCGAAAAATATGATTTAACTTCAAATCAATGCAAAGTAGTAGGCTCAGGTTCAAATACATGCGAAACAAATGATTTACCTTCAAATACTTGCGGTTTAAATGAAATAGCTTCAAATGCAGGCGAAACAAACAAGTTAGCTTGAACTCCATGCGAAACACATGATTCAGCTTCAAATCAATGCGAAGTAGTAGGCTTAGCTTCAAATCAATGCGAAACAAATGGTTTTGCTTCAAATACTTGTGATAAACATGATTTGGCTACAACTGCATGCGAATCAAACAAGTTAGCTTCAAATCCTAGCGAAAAACATGATTTATCTTCAAATCAATGCAAAGTAGTAGGCTCAGCTTCAAATCAATGCGAAACAAATGATTCAGCTTCAAATACTTGTGATAAACATGATTAAGCTTCAACTGCATGCGAATCAAACGAGTTAGCTTGAATTCCGAGGGAAACACATGATTTAACTTCAAATCATTGCGAAGTAGAAGGCTTAGCTTCAAATCAATGCGAAACAAATGATTTAGCTTCAAATACTTGTGATAAACATGTTTTAGCATCAACTGCATGCAAATCGAACGAGTTAGCTTCAAAGCCAAGGGAAACACATGAGTCAGCTTCAAATCAATGCGAAGTAGAAGGCTTAGCTTCAAATCCATGCGAAACAAATGGTTTAGCTTCAGATACTTGTGATAAACACGATTTAGAGTCAACTGCATGCGAATCAAACGAGTTAGCTTCAAATCCCAGGGACACACATGATTTAACTTCAAATCAATGCGAAGTAGAAGGCTTAACTTCAAATCCATGCGAAACATGTGGTTTAGCTTCAAATACTTGTGATAAACGGGATTTAGAGTCAACTGCATGCGAATCAAACGAGTTAGCTTCAAATCCCAGGAAAACACATGATTTAACTTCAAATCAAAGCAAAGTAGGAGGCTTTGCTTCAAATCCATGCGAAACAAATGATTTACCTTCAAATATTTGCGGTTTAAATGAAGTAGCTTCAAATGCAGGCGAAGCAAACGCGTTAGCTTGAAGTCCATGCGAAACACATGATTCAGCTTCAAATCAATGCGAAGTAGTAGGCTTAGCTTCAAATCAATGCGATACAAATGGTTTAGCTACAAATACTTGTGATGAACATGATTTAGCTTCAACTGCATGCGAATCAAACGAGTTAGCTTCAAAAACTAGCGAAAAACATGATTTAACTTCAAATCAGTGCAAAGTAGTACGCTTAGCTTCAAATCAATCCGAAGCAAATCATTTAACTTCAAAACCATGTGATATTGATAATGTAGCTTCAACTCTATGCGAAACAAACGAGTTAGCTTCAAATCAATGCGAAGTAGAAGGCTTAGCTTCAAATCGAATGGAATCACATGATTTATCTTCAAATCAATGCGATGTAGTAGGCTTAGCTTCAAATCAATGCGAAACAAATGATTTAGCTTCAAATACTTGTGATAAACATGATTTAGCTTCAACTGCATGCGATTCGAACGAGTTAGCTTTAAATCCACGGGAAACACATGATTTAACTTCAAATCAATGCGAAGTAGTAAGCTTAGCTTCAAATCAATGCGAAGCAAATGGTTTAATTTCAAAAACTTGTGATATTGATAATTTAGCTTCAACTCAATGTGAAACAAACGAGTTAGCTTCAAATCCATGCGAAACACATGATTTAACTTCAAATGCTTCCGATATAAATAAAGTAGTTTCAAATGCAGGCGAAACAATCGAGTAAGCTTCAAATCCATGCGAATCAAATGAGTTAGCTTCAAATCAATGCGAAGTAGAAGGCTTACCTTCAAATCGAAGGGAAACACATGATTTAACTTCAAATCAATGCGAAGTAGAAGGCTAAGCTTCAAATCCATGCGAAACAAATGATTTACCTTCAAATAATTGCGGTTTAAATGAAATAGCTTCAAATGCAGGCGAAACAAACGAGTTAGCTTCAAATCCATGGGAAACACATGAGTCAGCTTCAAATCAATGCGAAGTAGAAGGCTTAGCTTCAAATCCATGCGAAACATGTGGTTTAGCTTCAAATACTTGTGATAAACGGGATTTAGAGTCAACTGCATGCGAATCAAACGAGTTAGATTCAAATCCCAGGAAAACACATGATTTAACTTCAAATCAAAGCTAAGTAGGAGGCTTTGCTTCAAATCCATGCGAAACAAATGATTTACCTTCAAATATTTGCGGTTTAAATGAAGTAGCTTCAAATGCAGGCGAAGCAAACGCGTTAGCTTGAAGTCCATGCGAAACACATGATTCAGCTTCAAATCAATACGAAGTAGTAGGCTTAGCTTCAAATCAATGCGATACAAATGGTTTAGCTACAAATACTTGTGATGAACATGATTTAGCTTCAACTGCATGCGAGTCAAACGAGTTAGCTTCAAATCCTAGCGAAAAACATGATTTAACTTCAAATCAGTGCAAAGTAGTACGCTTAGCTTCAAATCAATCCGAAGCAAATGATTTAACTTCAAAACCATGTGATATTGATAATGTAGCTTCAACTCTATGCGAAACAAACGAGTTAGCTTCAAATCAATTCGAAGTAGAAGGCTTAGCTTCAAATCGAATGGAATCACATGATTCATCTTCAAATCAATGGGATGTAGTAGGCTTAGCTTCAAATCCATGCGAAACAAATGATTTACCTTCAAATACCTGCGGTTTAAATGAAATACCTTCAAATGCAGGAGAAACAAACGTGTTAGCTTCAAATCCATGCGAAACAAGTGGTTTAGCATCAAATACTTGTGATAAACACGATTTAGAGACAACTGCATGCGAGTCAAACGAGTTAGCTTCAAATCCCAGGGAAACGCATGATTTAACTTCAAATCAATGCGAAGTAGAAGACTGATCTTCGAATCCATGCGAAACAAATGATTTAGATTCAAATCAAAGCGAATTAGATGGCTTATTCTCAAATTCATGCGAAACAAATGTTTTAGCTTCAAATACTTGTGATGTACATGATTTACCTCCAACTGCATGCGAAACAAGCAAGTAAGCTTCAAATCCATGCCAAACAAATGGTTTAGCTTCAAATACTTTTGTTATTCATGATTTAGATTCAACTGCATGCGATACAAACGAGTTAGCTTCAAATCCAAGCGAAACACAAGATTTAGCTTAATATTCATGCGAAACAAATGTTTCACCTTCAAATACTTGTGATATGCATGAATAAGATTCAACTGCATGCGAAACGAACTAGTTAGCATCAAATCCAAGCGAAACGCACTATTCAGCTTCATATCAATGCGAAGTGGAAGGCTTAGCTTCAAATCCATGCGAAACGAATGATTTAGCTTCAAACAGTTGCACATATAAGTGATATAGCTTCAAATGCAGGCGAAACAATCGAGTGAGCTTCAAATCCAAGCGTAACACATGATTTAACTTCAAATCAATGCGAAGTAGAAGGCTTAGCTTCAAAGTCTTGCGAAACAAATGGTTTAGCTTCAAATACTTGTGATATACATGATTTAGATACAACTGCATGCGAAACAAACGAGTTAGCATCAAATCCAAGCGAATCACATGATTTAGCTTCAAATCCTTGCGAAAGACATGATGTAGCATCAAATCAATGCGAAGTGGAAGGCTTAGCTTCAAATCCATGCGAAACGAATGATTTAGCTTCAAACAGTTGCACATATAAGTGATATAGCTTCAAATGCAGGCGAAACAATCGAGTGAGCTTCAAATCCAAGCGTAACACATGATTTAGCTTCAAATCAATGCGAAGTAGAAGGCTTAGCTTCAAAGTCTTGCGAAACAAATGGTTTAGCTTCAAATACTTGTGATATACATGATTTAGATACAACTGCATGCGAAACAAACGAGTTAGCATCAAATCCAAGCGAATCACATGATTTAGCTTCAAATCCATGCGAAAGACATGATGTAGCATCAAATCAATGCGAAGTGGAAGGCTTAGCTTCAAATCCATGCGAAACAAATGGTTTAGCTTCAAATACTTGTGATAAACACGATTTAGAGTCAACTGCATGCGAATCAAACGAGTTAGCTTCAAATCCCAGGGAAACACATGATTTAACTTCTAATCAATGCGAAGTAGAAGGCTTAGCTTCAAATCCATGCGAAAAAAATGGTTTTGCTTCAAATACTTGTGATAAACGGGATTTAGAGTCAACTGCATGCGGATCAAACGAGTTAGCTTCAAATCCCAGGAAAACACATGATTTAACTTCAAATCAAAGCGAAGTAGGAGGCTTAGCTTCAAATCCATGCGAAACAAATGATTTACCTTCAAATACCTGCGGTTTAAATGAAATAACTTCAAATGCAGGCGATACAAACAAGTTAGCTTGAAGTCCATGCGAAACACATGATTCAGCATCAAATCAATGCGAAGTAGTAGGCTTAGCTTCAAATCAATGCGAAACAAATGGTTTTGCTTCAAATACTTGTGATAAACATGATTTAGCTTCAACTGCATGTGAATCAAACAAGTTAGCTTCAAATCCTAGCGAAAAACATGATTTAACTTCAAATCAATGCAAAGTAGTAGGCTCAGCTTCAAATACATGCGAAACAAATGATTTACCTTCAAATACTTGCGGTTTAAATGAAATAGCTTCAAATGCAGGCGAAACAAACAAGTTAGCTTGAAGTCCATGCGAAACACATGACTCAGCTTCAAATCAATGCGAAGTAGTAGGCTTAGCTTCAAATCAATGCGAAACAAATGGTTTTGCTTCAAATACTTGTGATAAACATGATTTAGCTTCAACTGCATGCGAATCAAACAAGTTAGCTTCAAATCCTAGCGAAAAATATGATTTAACTTCAAATCAATGCAAAGTAGTAGGCGCAGCTTCAAATACATGCGAAACAAATGATTTACCTTCAAATACTTGCGATTTAAATGAAATAGCTTCAAATGCAGGCGAAACAAACAAGTTAGCTTGAAGTCCATGCGAAACACATGATTCAGCTTCAAATCAATGCGAAGTAGTAGGCTTAGCTTCAAATCAATGCGAAACAAATGGTTTTGCTTCAACTACTTGTGATAAACATGATTTGGCTACAGCTGCATGCGAATCAAACAAGTTAGCTTCAAATCCTAGCGAAAAACATGATTTAACTTCAAATCAATGCAAAGTAGTAGGCTCAGCTTCAAATCAATGCGAAACAAATGATTCAGCTTCAAATACTTGTGATAAACATGATTAAGCTTCAACTGCATGCGAATCAAACGAGTTAGCTTGAATTCCGAGGGAAACACATGATTTAACTTCAAATCATTGCGAAGTAGAAGGCTTAGCTTCAAATCCATGCGAAACAAATGGTTTAGCTTCAAATACTTGAGATAAACACGATTTAGAGTCAACTGCATGCGAATCAAACGAGTTAGCTTCAAATCCCAGGAAAACACATGATTCAACTTCAAATTAAAGCGAAGTAGGAGGCTTAGCTTCAAATCCATGCGAAACAAATGATTTACCTTCAAATACCTGCGGTTTAAATGAAATACCTTCAAATGCAGGCGAAACAAACGAGTTAGCTTCAAATTCATGGGAAACACATGCGTTAGCTTCAAATCAATGCGAAGTAGAAGGCTTAGCTTCAACGTCTTGCGAAACAAATGGTTTAGCTTCAAATACTTGTGATATACATGATTTAGATACAACTGCATGCGAAACAAACGAGTTAGCATCAAATCCAAGCGAATCACATGATTTAGCTTCAAATCCATGCGAAAGACATGATGTAGCATCAAATCAATGCGAAGTGGAAGGCTTAGCTTCAAATCCATGCGAAACAAATGGTTTAGCTTCAAATACTTGTGATAAACACGATTTAGAGTCAACTGCATGCGGATCAAACGAGTTAGCTTCAAATCCCAGGAAAACACATGATTTAACTTCAAATCAAAGCGAAGTAGGAGGCTTAGCTTCAAATCCATGCGAAACAAATGATTTACCTTCAAATACCTGCGGTTTAAATGAAATAACTTCAAATGCAGGCGATACAAACAAGTTAGCTTGAAGTCCATGCGAAACACATGATTCAGCATGAAATCAATGCGAAGTAGTAGGCTTAGCTTCAAATCAATGCGAAACAAATGGTTTTGCTTCAAATACTTGTGATAAACATGATTTAGCTTCAACTGCATGTGAATCAAACAAGTTAGCTTCAAATCCTAGCGAAAAACATGATTTAACTTCAAATCAATGCAAAGTAGTAGGCTCAGCTTCAAATACATGCGAAACAAATGATTTACCTTCAAATACTTGCGGTTTAAATGAAATAGCTTCAAATGCAGGCGAAACAAACAAGTTAGCTTGAAGTCCATGCGAAACACATGACTCAGCTTCAAATCAATGCGAAGTAGTAGGCTTAGCTTCAAATCCATGCGAAACAAATGGTTTAGCTTCAAATACTTGAGATAAACACGATTTAGAGTCAACTGCATGCGAATCAAACGAGTTAGCTTCAAATCCCAGGAAAACACATGATTCAACTTCAAATTAAAGCGAAGTAGGAGGCTTAGCTTCAAATCCATGCGAAACAAATGATTTACCTTCAAATACCTGCGGTTTAAATGAAATACCTTCAAATGCAGGCGAAACAAACGAGTTAGCTTCAAATTCATGGGAAACACATGCGTTAGCTTCAAATCAATGCGAAGTAGAAGGCTTAGCTTCAAATTCATGCGAAACAAATGGTTTAGCTTCAAATACTTGTGATAAACACGATTTAGAGTCAACTGCATGCGAATCAAACGAGTTAGCTTCAAATCACAGGGAAACACATGATTTAACTTCAAATCAATGCGAAGTAGAACGCTTAGCTTCAAATCCATGCGAAACAAGTGATTTAGCTTCAAATACTTGTGATTAACATGATTTAGCTTCAACTGCATGCGAATCAAACGAGTTAGCTTCAAATCCCAGGGAAACACATGATTTAACTTCTAATCAATGCGAAGTAGAAGGCTTAGCTTCAAATCCATGCGAAAAAAAATGGTTTTGCTTCAAATACTTGTGATAGACATGATTTAGCTTCAACTGCATGCGAATCAAAAGAGTTATCTACAAATCGATTGGAAATACATGATTTAACTTCAAATCAAAGCGAAGTAGTAAGCTTAGCTTCAAATCAATGCGAAGCAAATGGTTTAATTTCAAAAACTTGTGATATTGATAATTTAGCTTCAACTCAATGCGTAACAAACGAGTTAGCTTCAAATCCATGCAAAACACATGATTTAACTTCAAATGCTTCCGATATAAATAAAGTAGTTTCAAATGCAGGCGAAACAATCGAGTAAGCTTCAAATCCATGCGAATCAAATGAGTTAGCTTCAAATCAATGCGAAGTAGAAGGCTTACCTTCAAATCGAAGGGAAACACATGATTTAACTTCAAATCAATGCGAAGTAGAAGACTAAGCTTCAAATCCATGCGAAACAAATGATTTACCTTCAAATAATTGCGGTTTAAATGAAATAGCTTCAAATGCAGGCGAAACAAACGAGTTAGCTTCAAATCCATGGGAAACACATGAGTCAGCTTCAAATCAATGCGAAGTAGAAGGCTTAGCTTCAAACCCATGCGAAACAAATGGTTTAGCTTCAAATACTTGTGATAAACACGATTTAGAGTCAACTGCATGCGAATCAAACGAGTTAGCTTCAAATCCCAGGGAAACAGATGATTTAACTTCAAATCAATGCGAAGTAGAAGGCTTAACTTCAAATCCATGCGAAACATGTGGTTTAGCTTCAAATACTTGTGATAAACGGGATTTAGAGTCAACTGCATGCGAATCAAACGAGTTAGCTTCAAATCCCAGGAAAACACATGATTTAACTTCAAATCAAAGCTAAGTAGGAGGCTTTGCTTCAAATCCATGCGAAACAAATGATTTACCTTCAAATATTTGCGGTTTAAATGAAGTAGCTTCAAATGCAGGCGAAGCAAACGCGTTAGCTTGAAGTCCATGCGAAACACATGATTCAGCTTCAAATCAATGCGAAGTAGTTGGCTTAGCTTCAAATCAATGCGATACAAATGGTTTAGCTACAAATACTTGTGATGAACATGATTTAGCTTCAACTGCATGCGAGTCAAACGAGTTAGCTTCAAATCCTAGCGAAAAACATGATTTAACTTCAAATCAGTGCAAAGTACTACGCTTAGCTTCAAATCAATCCGAAGCAAATGATTTAACTTCAAAACCATGTGATATTGATAATGTAGCTTCAACTCTATGCGAAACAAACGAGTTAGCTTCAAATCAATGCGAAGTAGAAGGCTTAGCTTCAAATCGAATGGAATCACATGATTTATCTTCAAATCAATGCGATGTAGTAGGCTTAGCTTCAAATCCATGCGAAACAAATGATTTACCTTCAAATACCTGCGGTTTAAATGAAATACCTTCAAATGCAGGAGAAACAAACGTGTTAGCTTCAAATCCATGCGAAACAAGTGGTTTAGCATCAAATACTTGTGATAAACACGATTTAGAGACAACTGCATGCGAGTCAAACGAGTTAGCTTCAAATCCCAGGGAAACGCATGATTTAACTTCAAATCAATGCGAAGTAGAAGACTGATCTTCGAATCCATGCGAAACAAATGATTTAGATTCAAATCAAAGCGAATTAGATGGCTTATTCTCAAATTCATGCGAAACAAATGTTTTAGCTTCAAATACTTGTGATGTACATGATTTACCTTCAACTGCATGCGAAACAAGCAAGTAAGCTTCAAATCCATGCGAAACAAATGGTTTAGCTTCAAATACTTTTGTTATTCATGATTTAGATTCAACTGCATGCGATACAAACGAGTTAGCTTCAAATCCAAGCGAAACACAAGATTTAGCTTAATATTCATGCGAAACAAATGTTTTAGCTTCAAATACTTGTGATATGCATGAATAAGATTCAACTGCATGCGAAACGAACTAGTTAGCATCAAATCCAAGCGAAACGCACTATTCAGCTTCATATCAATGCGAAGTGGAAGGCTTAGCTTCAAATCCATGCGAAACGAATGATTTAGCTTCAAACAGTTGCACATATAAGTGATATAGCTTCAAATGCATGCGAAACAATCGAGTGAGCTTCAAATCCAAGCGTAACACATGATTTAACTTCAAATCAATGCGAAGTAGAAGGCTTAGCTTCAAAGTCTTGCGAAACAAATGGTTTAGCTTCAAATACTTGTGATATACATGATTTAGATACAACTGCATGCGAAACAAACGAGTTAGCATCAAATCCAAGCGAATCACATGATTTAGCTTCAAATCCATGCGAAAGACATGATGTAGCATCAAATCAATGCGAAGTAGTAGGCTTAGCTTCAAATCAATGCGAAACAAATGGTTTTGCTTCAAATACTTGTGATAAACATGATTTAGCTTCAACTGCATGCGAATCAAACAAGTTAGCTTCAAATCCTAGCGAAAAATATGATTTAACTTCAAATCAATGCAAAGTAGTAGGCTCAGGTTCAAATACATGCGAAACAAATGATTTACCTTCAAATACTTGCGGTTTAAATGAAATAGCTTCAAATGCAGGCGAAACAAACAAGTTAGCTTGAACTCCATGCGAAACACATGATTCAGCTTCAAATCAATGCGAAGTAGTAGGCTTAGCTTCAAATCAATGCGAAACAAATGGTTTTGCTTCAAATACTTGTGATAAACATGATTTGGCTACAACTGCATGCGAATCAAACAAGTTAGCTTCAAATCCTAGCGAAAAACATGATTTATCTTCAAATCAATGCAAAGTAGTAGGCTCAGCTTCAAATCAATGCGAAACAAATGATTCAGCTTCAAATACTTGTGATAAACATGATTAAGCTTCAACTGCATGCGAATCAAACGAGTTAGCTTGAATTCCGAGGGAAACACATGATTTAACTTCAAATCATTGCGAAGTAGAAGGCTTAGCTTCAAATCAATGCGAAACAAATGATTTAGCTTCAAATACTTGTGATAAACATGTTTTAGCATCAACTGCATGCAAATCGAACGAGTTAGCTTCAAAGCCAAGGGAAACACATGAGTCAGCTTCAAATCAATGCGAAGTAGAAGGCTTAGCTTCAAATCCATGCGAAACAAATGGTTTAGCTTCAGATACTTGTGATAAACACGATTTAGAGTCAACTGCATGCGAATCAAACGAGTTAGCTTCAAATCCCAGGGACACACATGATTTAACTTCAAATCAATGCGAAGTAGAAGGCTTAACTTCAAATCCATGCGAAACATGTGGTTTAGCTTCAAATACTTGTGATAAACGGGATTTAGAGTCAACTGCATGCGAATCAAACGAGTTAGCTTCAAATCCCAGGAAAACACATGATTTAACTTCAAATCAAAGCAAAGTAGGAGGCTTTGCTTCAAATCCATGCGAAACAAATGATTTACCTTCAAATATTTGCGGTTTAAATGAAGTAGCTTCAAATGCAGGCGAAGCAAACGCGTTAGCTTGAAGTCCATGCGAAACACATGATTCAGCTTCAAATCAATGCGAAGTAGTAGGCTTAGCTTCAAATCAATGCGATACAAATGGTTTAGCTACAAATACTTGTGATGAACATGATTTAGCTTCAACTGCATGCGAATCAAACGAGTTAGCTTCAAATCCTAGCGAAAAACATGATTTAACTTCAAATCAGTGCAAAGTAGTACGCTTAGCTTCAAATCAATCCGAAGCAAATCATTTAACTTCAAAACCATGTGATATTGATAATGTAGCTTCAACTCTATGCGAAACAAACGAGTTAGCTTCAAATCAATGCGAAGTAGAAGGCTTAGCTTCAAATCAATGCGAAACAAATGATTTAGCTTCAAATACTTGTGATAAACATGATTTAGCTTCAACTGCATGCGATTCGAACGAGTTAGCTTTAAATCCACGGGAAACACATGATTTAACTTCAAATCAATGCGAAGTAGTAAGCTTAGCTTCAAATCAATGCGAAGCAAATGGTTTAATTTCAAAAACTTGTGATATTGATAATTTAGCTTCAACTCAATGTGAAACAAACGAGTTAGCTTCAAATCCATGCGAAACACATGATTTAACTTCAAATGCTTCCGATATAAATAAAGTAGTTTCAAATGCAGGCGAAACAATCGAGTAAGCTTCAAATCCATGCGAATCAAATGAGTTAGCTTCAAATCAATGCGAAGTAGAAGGCTTACCTTCAAATCGAAGGGAAACACATGATTTAACTTCAAATCAATGCGAAGTAGAAGGCTAAGCTTCAAATCCATGCGAAACAAATGATTTACCTTCAAATAATTGCGGTTTAAATGAAATAGCTTCAAATGCAGGCGAAACAAACGAGTTAGCTTCAAATCCATGGGAAACACATGAGTCAGCTTCAAATCAATGCGAAGTAGAAGGCTTAGCTTCAAATCCATGCGAAACATGTGGTTTAGCTTCAAATACTTGTGATAAACGGGATTTAGAGTCAACTGCATGCGAATCAAACGAGTTAGCTTCAAATCCCAGGAAAACACATGATTTAACTTCAAATCAAAGCTAAGTAGGAGGCTTTGCTTCAAATCCATGCGAAACAAATGATTTACCTTCAAATATTTGCGGTTTAAATGAAGTAGCTTCAAATGCAGGCGAAGCAAACGCGTTAGCTTGAAGTCCATGCGAAACACATGATTCAGCTTCAAATCAATACGAAGTAGTAGGCTTAGCTTCAAATCAATGCGATACAAATGGTTTAGCTACAAATACTTGTGATGAACATGATTTAGCTTCAACTGCATGCGAGTCAAACGAGTTAGCTTCAAATCCTAGCGAAAAACATGATTTAACTTCAAATCAGTGCAAAGTAGTACGCTTAGCTTCAAATCAATCCGAAGCAAATGATTTAACTTCAAAACCATGTGATATTGATAATGTAGCTTCAACTCTATGCGAAACAAACGAGTTAGCTTCAAATCAATTCGAAGTAGAAGGCTTAGCTTCAAATCGAATGGAATCACATGATTCATCTTCAAATCAATGGGATGTAGTAGGCTTAGCTTCAAATCCATGCGAAACAAATGATTTACCTTCAAATACCTGCGGTTTAAATGAAATACCTTCAAATGCAGGAGAAACAAACGTGTTAGCTTCAAATCCATGCGAAACAAGTGGTTTAGCATCAAATACTTGTGATAAACACGATTTAGAGACAACTGCATGCGAGTCAAACGAGTTAGCTTCAAATCCCAGGGAAACGCATGATTTAACTTCAAATCAATGCGAAGTAGAAGACTGATCTTCGAATCCATGCGAAACAAATGATTTAGATTCAAATCAAAGCGAATTAGATGGCTTATTCTCAAATTCATGCGAAACAAATGTTTTAGCTTCAAATACTTGTGATGTACATGATTTACCTCCAACTGCATGCGAAACAAGCAAGTAAGCTTCAAATCCATGCCAAACAAATGGTTTAGCTTCAAATACTTTTGTTATTCATGATTTAGATTCAACTGCATGCGATACAAACGAGTTAGCTTCAAATCCAAGCGAAACACAAGATTTAGCTTAATATTCATGCGAAACAAATGTTTCACCTTCAAATACTTGTGATATGCATGAATAAGATTCAACTGCATGCGAAACGAACTAGTTAGCATCAAATCCAAGCGAAACGCACTATTCAGCTTCATATCAATGCGAAGTGGAAGGCTTAGCTTCAAATCCATGCGAAACGAATGATTTAGCTTCAAACAGTTGCACATATAAGTGATATAGCTTCAAATGCAGGCGAAACAATCGAGTGAGCTTCAAATCCAAGCGTAACACATGATTTAACTTCAAATCAATGCGAAGTAGAAGGCTTAGCTTCAAAGTCTTGCGAAACAAATGGTTTAGCTTCAAATACTTGTGATATACATGATTTAGATACAACTGCATGCGAAACAAACGAGTTAGCATCAAATCCAAGCGAATCACATGATTTAGCTTCAAATCCATGCGAAAGACATGATGTAGCATCAAATCAATGCGAAGTGGAAGGCTTAGCTTCAAATCCATGCGAAACGAATGATTTAGCTTCAAACAGTTGCACATATAAGTGATATAGCTTCAAATGCAGGCGAAACAATCGAGTGAGCTTCAAATCCAAGCGTAACACATGATTTAACTTCAAATCAATGCGAAGTAGAAGGCTTAGCTTCAAAGTCTTGCGAAACAAATGGTTTAGCTTCAAATACTTGTGATATACATGATTTAGATACAACTGCATGCGAAACAAACGAGTTAGCATCAAATCCAAGCGAATCACATGATTTAGCTTCAAATCCATGCGAAAGACATGATGTAGCATCAAATCAATGCGAAGTGGAAGGCTTAGCTTCAAATCCATGCGAAACAAATGGTTTAGCTTCAAATACTTGTGATAAACACGATTTAGAGTCAACTGCATGCGAATCAAACGAGTTAGCTTCAAATCCCAGGGAAACACATGATTTAACTTCTAATCAATGCGAAGTAGAAGGCTTAGCTTCAAATCCATGCGAAAAAAATGGTTTTGCTTCAAATACTTGTGATAAACGGGATTTAGAGTCAACTGCATGCGGATCAAACGAGTTAGCTTCAAATCCCAGGAAAACACATGATTTAACTTCAAATCAAAGCGAAGTAGGAGGCTTAGCTTCAAATCCATGCGAAACAAATGATTTACCTTCAAATACCTGCGGTTTAAATGAAATAACTTCAAATGCAGGCGATACAAACAAGTTAGCTTGAAGTCCATGCGAAACACATGATTCAGCATCAAATCAATGCGAAGTAGTAGGCTTAGCTTCAAATCAATGCGAAACAAATGGTTTTGCTTCAAATACTTGTGATAAACATGATTTAGCTTCAACTGCATGTGAATCAAACAAGTTAGCTTCAAATCCTAGCGAAAAACATGATTTAACTTCAAATCAATGCAAAGTAGTAGGCTCAGCTTCAAATACATGCGAAACAAATGATTTACCTTCAAATACTTGCGGTTTAAATGAAATAGCTTCAAATGCAGGCGAAACAAACAAGTTAGCTTGAAGTCCATGCGAAACACATGACTCAGCTTCAAATCAATGCGAAGTAGTAGGCTTAGCTTCAAATCAATGCGAAACAAATGGTTTTGCTTCAAATACTTGTGATAAACATGATTTAGCTTCAACTGCATGCGAATCAAACAAGTTAGCTTCAAATCCTAGCGAAAAATATGATTTAACTTCAAATCAATGCAAAGTAGTAGGCGCAGCTTCAAATACATGCGAAACAAATGATTTACCTTCAAATACTTGCGATTTAAATGAAATAGCTTCAAATGCAGGCGAAACAAACAAGTTAGCTTGAAGTCCATGCGAAACACATGATTCAGCTTCAAATCAATGCGAAGTAGTAGGCTTAGCTTCAAATCAATGCGAAACAAATGGTTTTGCTTCAACTACTTGTGATAAACATGATTTGGCTACAGCTGCATGCGAATCAAACAAGTTAGCTTCAAATCCTAGCGAAAAACATGATTTAACTTCAAATCAATGCAAAGTAGTAGGCTCAGCTTCAAATCAATGCGAAACAAATGATTCAGCTTCAAATACTTGTGATAAACATGATTAAGCTTCAACTGCATGCGAATCAAACGAGTTAGCTTGAATTCCGAGGGAAACACATGATTTAACTTCAAATCATTGCGAAGTAGAAGGCTTAGCTTCAAATCCATGCGAAACAAATGGTTTAGCTTCAAATACTTGAGATAAACACGATTTAGAGTCAACTGCATGCGAATCAAACGAGTTAGCTTCAAATCCCAGGAAAACACATGATTCAACTTCAAATTAAAGCGAAGTAGGAGGCTTAGCTTCAAATCCATGCGAAACAAATGATTTACCTTCAAGTACCTGCGGTTTAAATGAAATACCTTCAAATGCAGGCGAAACAAACGAGTTAGCTTCAAATTCATGGGAAACACATGCGTTAGCTTCAAATCAATGCGAAGTAGAAGGCTTAGCTTCAACGTCTTGCGAAACAAATGGTTTAGCTTCAAATACTTGTGATATACATGATTTAGATACAACTGCATGCGAAACAAACGAGTTAGCATCAAATCCAAGCGAATCACATGATTTAGCTTCAAATCCATGCGAAAGACATGATGTAGCATCAAATCAATGCGAAGTGGAAGGCTTAGCTTCAAATCCATGCGAAACAAATGGTTTAGCTTCAAATACTTGTGATATACATGATTTAGATACAACTGCATGCGAAACAAACGAGTTAGCATCAAATCCAAGCGAATCACATGATTTAGCTTCAAATCCATGCGAAAGACATGATGTAGCATCAAATCAATGCGAAGTAGTAGGCTTAGCTTCAAATCAATGCGAAACAAATGGTTTTGCTTCAAATACTTGTGATAAACATGATTTAGCTTCAACTGCATGCGAATCAAACAAGTTAGCTTCAAATCCTAGCGAAAAATATGATTTAACTTCAAATCAATGCAAAGTAGTAGGCTCAGGTTCAAATACATGCGAAACAAATGATTTACCTTCAAATACTTGCGGTTTAAATGAAATAGCTTCAAATGCAGGCGAAACAAACAAGTTAGCTTGAACTCCATGCGAAACACATGATTCAGCTTCAAATCAATGCGAAGTAGTAGGCTTAGCTTCAAATCAATGCGAAACAAATGGTTTTGCTTCAAATACTTGTGATAAACATGATTTGGCTACAACTGCATGCGAATCAAACAAGTTAGCTTCAAATCCTAGCGAAAAACATGATTTATCTTCAAATCAATGCAAAGTAGTAGGCTCAGCTTCAAATCAATGCGAAACAAATGATTCAGCTTCAAATACTTGTGATAAACATGATTAAGCTTCAACTGCATGCGAATCAAACGAGTTAGCTTGAATTCCGAGGGAAACACATGATTTAACTTCAAATCATTGCGAAGTAGAAGGCTTAGCTTCAAATCAATGCGAAACAAATGATTTAGCTTCAAATACTTGTGATAAACATGTTTTAGCATCAACTGCATGCAAATCGAACGAGTTAGCTTCAAAGCCAAGGGAAACACATGAGTCAGCTTCAAATCAATGCGAAGTAGAAGGCTTAGCTTCAAATCCATGCGAAACAAATGGTTTAGCTTCAGATACTTGTGATAAACACGATTTAGAGTCAACTGCATGCGAATCAAACGAGTTAGCTTCAAATCCCAGGGACACACATGATTTAACTTCAAATCAATGCGAAGTAGAAGGCTTAACTTCAAATCCATGCGAAACATGTGGTTTAGCTTCAAATACTTGTGATAAACGGGATTTAGAGTCAACTGCATGCGAATCAAACGAGTTAGCTTCAAATCCCAGGAAAACACATGATTTAACTTCAAATCAAAGCAAAGTAGGAGGCTTTGCTTCAAATCCATGCGAAACAAATGATTTACCTTCAAATATTTGCGGTTTAAATGAAGTAGCTTCAAATGCAGGCGAAGCAAACGCGTTAGCTTGAAGTCCATGCGAAACACATGATTCAGCTTCAAATCAATGCGAAGTAGTAGGCTTAGCTTCAAATCAATGCGATACAAATGGTTTAGCTACAAATACTTGTGATGAACATGATTTAGCTTCAACTGCATGCGAATCAAACGAGTTAGCTTCAAAAACTAGCGAAAAACATGATTTAACTTCAAATCAGTGCAAAGTAGTACGCTTAGCTTCAAATCAATCCGAAGCAAATCATTTAACTTCAAAACCATGTGATATTGATAATGTAGCTTCAACTCTATGCGAAACAAACGAGTTAGCTTCAAATCAATGCGAAGTAGAAGGCTTAGCTTCAAATCGAATGGAATCACATGATTTATCTTCAAATCAATGCGATGTAGTAGGCTTAGCTTCAAATCAATGCGAAACAAATGATTTAGCTTCAAATACTTGTGATAAACATGATTTAGCTTCAACTGCATGCGATTCGAACGAGTTAGCTTTAAATCCACGGGAAACACATGATTTAACTTCAAATCAATGCGAAGTAGTAAGCTTAGCTTCAAATCAATGCGAAGCAAATGGTTTAATTTCAAAAACTTGTGATATTGATAATTTAGCTTCAACTCAATGTGAAACAAACGAGTTAGCTTCAAATCCATGCGAAACACATGATTTAACTTCAAATGCTTCCGATATAAATAAAGTAGTTTCAAATGCAGGCGAAACAATCGAGTAAGCTTCAAATCCATGCGAATCAAATGAGTTAGCTTCAAATCAATGCGAAGTAGAAGGCTTACCTTCAAATCGAAGGGAAACACATGATTTAACTTCAAATCAATGCGAAGTAGAAGGCTAAGCTTCAAATCCATGCGAAACAAATGATTTACCTTCAAATAATTGCGGTTTAAATGAAATAGCTTCAAATGCAGGCGAAACAAACGAGTTAGCTTCAAATCCATGGGAAACACATGAGTCAGCTTCAAATCAATGCGAAGTAGAAGGCTTAGCTTCAAATCCATGCGAAACATGTGGTTTAGCTTCAAATACTTGTGATAAACGGGATTTAGAGTCAACTGCATGCGAATCAAACGAGTTAGATTCAAATCCCAGGAAAACACATGATTTAACTTCAAATCAAAGCTAAGTAGGAGGCTTTGCTTCAAATCCATGCGAAACAAATGATTTACCTTCAAATATTTGCGGTTTAAATGAAGTAGCTTCAAATGCAGGCGAAGCAAACGCGTTAGCTTGAAGTCCATGCGAAACACATGATTCAGCTTCAAATCAATACGAAGTAGTAGGCTTAGCTTCAAATCAATGCGATACAAATGGTTTAGCTACAAATACTTGTGATGAACATGATTTAGCTTCAACTGCATGCGAGTCAAACGAGTTAGCTTCAAATCCTAGCGAAAAACATGATTTAACTTCAAATCAGTGCAAAGTAGTACGCTTAGCTTCAAATCAATCCGAAGCAAATGATTTAACTTCAAAACCATGTGATATTGATAATGTAGCTTCAACTCTATGCGAAACAAACGAGTTAGCTTCAAATCAATTCGAAGTAGAAGGCTTAGCTTCAAATCGAATGGAATCACATGATTCATCTTCAAATCAATGGGATGTAGTAGGCTTAGCTTCAAATCCATGCGAAACAAATGATTTACCTTCAAATACCTGCGGTTTAAATGAAATACCTTCAAATGCAGGAGAAACAAACGTGTTAGCTTCAAATCCATGCGAAACAAGTGGTTTAGCATCAAATACTTGTGATAAACACGATTTAGAGACAACTGCATGCGAGTCAAACGAGTTAGCTTCAAATCCCAGGGAAACGCATGATTTAACTTCAAATCAATGCGAAGTAGAAGACTGATCTTCGAATCCATGCGAAACAAATGATTTAGATTCAAATCAAAGCGAATTAGATGGCTTATTCTCAAATTCATGCGAAACAAATGTTTTAGCTTCAAATACTTGTGATGTACATGATTTACCTCCAACTGCATGCGAAACAAGCAAGTAAGCTTCAAATCCATGCCAAACAAATGGTTTAGCTTCAAATACTTTTGTTATTCATGATTTAGATTCAACTGCATGCGATACAAACGAGTTAGCTTCAAATCCAAGCGAAACACAAGATTTAGCTTAATATTCATGCGAAACAAATGTTTCACCTTCAAATACTTGTGATATGCATGAATAAGATTCAACTGCATGCGAAACGAACTAGTTAGCATCAAATCCAAGCGAAACGCACTATTCAGCTTCATATCAATGCGAAGTGGAAGGCTTAGCTTCAAATCCATGCGAAACGAATGATTTAGCTTCAAACAGTTGCACATATAAGTGATATAGCTTCAAATGCAGGCGAAACAATCGAGTGAGCTTCAAATCCAAGCGTAACACATGATTTAACTTCAAATCAATGCGAAGTAGAAGGCTTAGCTTCAAAGTCTTGCGAAACAAATGGTTTAGCTTCAAATACTTGTGATATACATGATTTAGATACAACTGCATGCGAAACAAACGAGTTAGCATCAAATCCAAGCGAATCACATGATTTAGCTTCAAATCCTTGCGAAAGACATGATGTAGCATCAAATCAATGCGAAGTGGAAGGCTTAGCTTCAAATCCATGCGAAACGAATGATTTAGCTTCAAACAGTTGCACATATAAGTGATATAGCTTCAAATGCAGGCGAAACAATCGAGTGAGCTTCAAATCCAAGCGTAACACATGATTTAGCTTCAAATCAATGCGAAGTAGAAGGCTTAGCTTCAAAGTCTTGCGAAACAAATGGTTTAGCTTCAAATACTTGTGATATACATGATTTAGATACAACTGCATGCGAAACAAACGAGTTAGCATCAAATCCAAGCGAATCACATGATTTAGCTTCAAATCCATGCGAAAGACATGATGTAGCATCAAATCAATGCGAAGTGGAAGGCTTAGCTTCAAATCCATGCGAAACAAATGGTTTAGCTTCAAATACTTGTGATAAACACGATTTAGAGTCAACTGCATGCGAATCAAACGAGTTAGCTTCAAATCCCAGGGAAACACATGATTTAACTTCTAATCAATGCGAAGTAGAAGGCTTAGCTTCAAATCCATGCGAAAAAAATGGTTTTGCTTCAAATACTTGTGATAAACGGGATTTAGAGTCAACTGCATGCGGATCAAACGAGTTAGCTTCAAATCCCAGGAAAACACATGATTTAACTTCAAATCAAAGCGAAGTAGGAGGCTTAGCTTCAAATCCATGCGAAACAAATGATTTACCTTCAAATACCTGCGGTTTAAATGAAATAACTTCAAATGCAGGCGATACAAACAAGTTAGCTTGAAGTCCATGCGAAACACATGATTCAGCATCAAATCAATGCGAAGTAGTAGGCTTAGCTTCAAATCAATGCGAAACAAATGGTTTTGCTTCAAATACTTGTGATAAACATGATTTAGCTTCAACTGCATGTGAATCAAACAAGTTAGCTTCAAATCCTAGCGAAAAACATGATTTAACTTCAAATCAATGCAAAGTAGTAGGCTCAGCTTCAAATACATGCGAAACAAATGATTTACCTTCAAATACTTGCGGTTTAAATGAAATAGCTTCAAATGCAGGCGAAACAAACAAGTTAGCTTGAAGTCCATGCGAAACACATGACTCAGCTTCAAATCAATGCGAAGTAGTAGGCTTAGCTTCAAATCAATGCGAAACAAATGGTTTTGCTTCAAATACTTGTGATAAACATGATTTAGCTTCAACTGCATGCGAATCAAACAAGTTAGCTTCAAATCCTAGCGAAAAATATGATTTAACTTCAAATCAATGCAAAGTAGTAGGCGCAGCTTCAAATACATGCGAAACAAATG